>NW_021770681.1:56062-58359 GCF_005508785.2 Acyrthosiphon pisum | reverse complement strand
TACCTAATTATTTTGAGTTTATATATTCGTAAGAATTTTTATTTTTAGAACTAAGAATTTAAAATGTAATACAAGATTCCTTATAGGATAATCTACCTTTATCAAAAAAAAAATGTCTATAAGAAACTCAAATTAAATTTTTATGAGCGTTTGAAATTCATATTTTTACAACATTTGGTATTTACTCGATTTCTTACGTAACGATTTTCTTATTTTGTTGTAATTAAAAAACGAATGACTGTAGAAACTTGAAAATTTCACTGAATATTTATATTAGCATTTTTTCTATACGATAAAATTTTGAAAATAATTTGACTCTTTTTGAGCTGTTTACGGACATTGTAAGTTTTCAATTTTTTTAGTTTTTTTTTCTATAAATATCAATGAAGTTTTATCTATTGGGCCAAAAAATTTAAAAAATTAATACAGGGCTCCTGATACATTGTTACAATAGTAGTTGAAAAATATTACAAATACATGGGCACAATTTTTTTTATAAGCATTTGAAGTTAAAATCTTGATAAAATTTACCAAATTTAAAATTGAATAATTATTTTGTAGTTAAAAATTTATAAAATGTTCAACTTTTATATCTAAGAATTGAAAATTTAAAACAAGATTCCACGTAAATATTTAATTCTGTTACCAAAAATTCTAAGAAATACATAAGCACAGTTTATTTTTATAGTAATTTTAAGTTCAAATTTAGACGACATTACATATTAAAAAAACTGGAATAACTATTTTAGATATTTTGTGTGATTGTATAATATTATTTGTGGGTACTTGAAAGTATACTTCTAAAGTATACTATTATATATCTATGATAGTACCACGGTTTGTTGTTGATGTATAACGCGTTACCTAATGGATATTATGATATGATTAATTTGGAATTTATTATTGATACCTATTATAGATCAATTTTTTTTTAATACTATAGATAAGTATACCTATAATAGGTATGTCTAATATCTAAACTGACAAACTGTCTCCGCTCAGAATCGTTTTTCTTATACAGTGATATTATACCATTGAATCCAAATTTAATACTATCCATTATACAGTGACCCACTTGTAACCTACTGTACAGCAGAGCGACATCCACTTACCCACCTTTTTTAAGTTTTACCTTAATAATATATTCGTAGATAAATATTTTGTTTGTAATGTGCCTATCTGAATATTCATATTTATTCATAACAGGTTCACACCTAATTAATAATTTTTCAATTTGCCCAACTATATAGACCTAAATAACTTGTTTAAGTTTAGGAAGTCTCTTTTTTACTAAAAATGTTAGTCAATAAACAAAATGATTTCCTTCCTTATTTCACGGTGAAAGTATTGGAAGAACCACTATTCCAAATTTCAAGTTCGTACATTGGGTAGTTTTTGAGATACAGCGATCAGTGAGTCAGTGATATTTGGATTTTAGGTATATAATATATAGATTCTTTTCTCCCTCCCCTCAGACAAAAAAAATGAAAAATTGGGCGACGTGGTGACACTTAGAAAGGTATTTGAAACAACTCTGTGAAAAAATATTGGAAAAATATTAAATTATGTAGTTACAGAATTGGAACATAAAAACGGCCTGTTCTTTTATATCTATAAGGATTAGATTATCTTAGTTTTTTAATTTTTCAAGAACTTTATACTTACTTTTTATGGTAAGTGTCAGGTAAATCTGTAAAAAATTTCAGCCAAAGCGGTTTAGTAGTTTTCTTGGTTAGCGCGGTCGTAGAAAACCCATACAATTTTATATAGTAGTATAGATGCAGATTATATTTTATTATAGCCTGTAAGCCTTTAATATTATAAATTACAAGAAAATAACTAAAATCATTATTTTTATTTTTATTCGTTTCTTTGTTGATAATCAAAGCGTTAGAAATTAAAATTCCATTTTTAGCGGTTTATTTATAATTTGTCTGTGGTTTTTCCCTTGGCATGAAATAACTATTGGGAAAATTGAAAATGATCTCTGAAGTATATAAGATACGATATGTTGGAATCGAAGCACTCCTTCTGGTAGAAATTTCGCTTATAGGATAAAAAAATAAATAAAAAATAAACACCATTGTAAAACCACTAAATCCCTCACTCCGCTCAGAATCTAAAAATTGTAAACTGTAATAAATGTCTATGCAGTAAAAAAACCTTAAAAATCTGGTTATATTATTAGTTCTATAACATTACAAGGTATTATTTTAATTTATTATGAGTACAAAATAAACAAATAGATTGTACCCGAATATATTGTTGTTCTCTAAGGTTCCAGTAATTTTGGTATG
>NW_021770681.1:48419-56012 GCF_005508785.2 Acyrthosiphon pisum | reverse complement strand
CCGTGATAAGAAATTATAATTGATAATCTTAATATTAAGAGTTCGAATTCTAACCTCAAATAAAAAAATTACAATTTAATACCAACCGTCAGGCATTGTAAATAGTTCAGTACGATTTTTGAGTATATGAATTTCTCACCCTGGTCCAAGACCAAATACATTAATTATCCGTCATTTATCCGTCGAAAATTACCGTTATTTAACGGTAAACGGTTCCTCATTTCACGTTTGCCGCTGCTGGGCGCTGGTTGTGCTTTGGTGCTTACCGCTTGGTTCAGCAATCAGCATGTTAAATTGTTAACGTAAGTAAAACTTGTATTTTAGATTCTGAGTGGAACGATGAATGTATTGATTTTACAATGATGTGTGTTTTTTTATTTATTTTTTTATTTTTGTGTCTGTCATCACCTTTTAGGACAGTAAATGTGCTTGGATTTTCTTCAACAGTACCTTTTCTGATAGGAAAGTGAATCTAGTTGGTACTTTGGGGGGTCAAAAGTAATATTTTTCCAATAGTTTTCAAAAGCGCCGTGAAAAACAAAAGAAAAATTAAGGAAAAACGGGAATTTTTACGCAAAATCTGTTTTCGAGAAAATTGATTTTGGTATTTAGTGTAACATTAAAACGAATGACTGTAGATTCATGAAATTTTCACTGGTTGTTTATATTTCCATTTTCTATATAAGGATTAGATTATCTTAGTTTTTTAATTTTTCAAGAACTTTATACTTACTTTTTATGGTAAGTGTCAGGTAAATCTGTAAAAAATTTCAGCCAAAACGGTTTAGTAGTTTTCTTGGTTAACGCGGTCGTAGAAAACCCATACAATTTTATATAGTAGTATAGATGTAGATTATATTTTATTATAGCCTGTAAGCCTTTAATAATATTATAAATTACAAGAAAATAACTAAAATCATTATTTTTATTTTTATTCGTTTCTATGTTGATAACCAAAGCGTTAGAAATTAAAATCCCATTTTTAGCGGTTTATTTATAATTTGTCTGTGGTTTTTCCCTTGGCATGAAATAACTATTGGGAAAATCGAAAATGATCTCTGAAGTATATAAGATACGATATGTTGGAATCGAAGCACTCCTTCTGGTAGAAATTTTGCTTATAGGATAAAAAAATAAATAAAAAATAAACACCATTGTAAAACCACTAAATCCCTCTACTCCGCTCAGAATTTAAAAATTGTAAACTGTAATAAATGTCTATGCAGTAAAAAAACCTTAAAAATCTGGTTATATTATTAGTTCTATAACATTACAAGGTATTATTTTAATTTATTATGAGTACAAAATAAACAAATAGATTGTACCCGAATATATTGTTGTTCTCTAAGGTTCCAGTAATTTTGGTATGTATATTTTTCAAATTATGCCTTAATTTTTTCCGTAGCGCAGATAACTTTGAACGAGTTTTTTTACTAAATCGACAACCACTCATTTTTATAAATTTATTGTCTTTATTTATTTTCAATTCCATAAAATGAACACAAACGTAGTGTCGTAATTAAACGTCACTAAATAAAAGCTAATGGTAACAACTTACTATTTCCATTGATTATACATTTATACTAGTATTGATAATCAATTATATGACTAAATTTAATATGTGAAATATAAAATTAGAATTTTGAGAAATTAACTCAATAACAAACTCAATAACAATAGATTTCATACTATAACACATGTACAGTGTACACGCATGCATAAGGCAACGTTAACGCTCTTGAAAAATATTTTTGTGCACACGGGACAATGAATAACGCTAATAAGCTGACGAAAATAATACTTCTAGATTCTAGTACCTAATCCAATTTCAATTTTGAAAAATGATGTGAAATCGTCAGTCTCTTTTCTTTGATTTGTAGGAAACAGATTTTGGAAATTTTGGATAGTTTACGTATCTAGTACAGTTCCAAATGACTTTACTACATTTCTCAAAATTAACTTGTTCTTTAAAGTGCTAACAAGACAAACAAAATGAAAAAGTTTTTCCTACAAATCATAGAAATGAGGCTAACTAATTCAAATAAATATTCAAATTGGACTACTAGAAATATGTTTATTTTTCGCCAGCTTATAGGTTTGAATGCATGAAAAACCCAATCATATAGAGCCACCTTAAAACTGTGGAATTTTATATCTTTTTAGTGGTCAGACGGTACCACAAGAAGCAGAAATGTGAACTTGATATTTGGAATTGTGGTTTTTCTAAAGCTCTAGATGTGCTTAGAAATTGCTTATTTCATTCCGTGGCATATGCTTTATTTGACACGATATAAAATCATCGAGACATTCGAATAAGAGTAGTTAACTATATAGGTGATAACTAATGGGTAATGTATAAAGATTTTACATTTGGCATATATTTCCTACATAGGTTTCACTTTACTGTAACTCATCATCGTAATATTCACCGGAACTGAATTGCCTACCTGATATACTGCTTGCATATTATCCATGGATTAACTACTTAAATGATTAACTTGCACGTAAATCGATTTTAATTTTAGGTGACTAGCTGTCTTGCCAGACCCGGCTTTCAATTTTACACTTATATACATACAATAAATCACCGAATATGCGATGCCACATTCAATCCGCATTATAAATATTTCATATACATTTTAAAATGAAAAAGAAATCTTTGCCCGGCAACGCAACGCGACAGCAACGCCGGGTGGACAGCTAGTCCTTATATATATATATATATATATATATATATATATATATTATAGAGGTAACAATATTTTTAGGTAATTAGTTAAATGGTAATAACAATTATTTTTAATTTGTTTTATTTTATTAATAAAATTGTCCTACCTACGTCTATAAATACTATCAGGGAGGAACTGTGTAGTGAAATTCTGGCTATCTGAAATGGCTCCTGGGGATATTAGGCTACCTTGATAAATAACTGTTTTTGGGTGGTGGATGACTTTCTGAAATCATTTTTGCTTAACTGTGGATCTTTCAAATTGTGTACCTAAACTAACTATCACCCGATCGAACAATTGGCATCGAGTTTTCGCTTGACATCACTGATCGCTGAATCACGGTCCTGGCATGCCTGCCTCAGTGCCACCACCTCATTCTCGATCGACGCGAGTGTGTGCCACTTGACTGTCATATCGTCATCGTGCAAAACGGCATCGGCATCGCACTTTGTCCGCTGTACCACCAACGCGAGTCGGTCACAGCCAAGTTTCTGTTCTAGCCGTTCAACTTCGGCCACTAGTCCGGCTTTCCAGTCGACCACAGTTTTAACATCTGCCACCAACCGACGGTTGTTAGCTATTGTTTCTTCGAGTTGGCTTGATGTGTTACACTGCTGCTCAATCAATAGGTCACGATTTCTAATGGTTTCTCCTAGAACGGACCGTGCACAACACATTTCCGCTTCACTGGACACTTTCAGTTCATCGAGCATCTTGGTAGATTGTTCGACTTTGTTCTTCCAATTGGCCGTTTTAGCACTCACGGTGGCCAGATCCTGACAAACAATATCCGCGCACTTTTCTGCCCGGGCCAGTCGCTCCGGGGCCGCTTTTCTCAACGCCACCAGCTCCACTTCCCTGTCCTGACACTCACCCGTCAGTGCCTTGACGATTCGATTGCTGGTACAATTCTGCTGCTGCGTCTCGATTAGTCTTTTGTTCTCAAAACACAACGCCGCCTCTTTGTCGGTCAAGACGCAACGCAACTTGTTTGCTTCCGCTGTCTTACAAACTATCATGTCCTCCAAGTCACATAATTGTCGTTTCAAACACTTTGCAGTTTCCTGAGTCGCATAAACCACATTGTATATTATATTTCACGCTTTGGATAGTATGTTAATTTAAAAACGAAGGTTGTGTAACCGGTTCGTTATTGTTTTTTTATTACACGCATGGTTTAAAAAAAATATTGATTTTTATTTCCTTTAATGAGTTACTATAACTTACTATACTGTAGAACTATGGATTTTATAGTTGGTAGGTACCTATTTTATTTGTCAATATCGTGAAAATAAATTTAAATTATATTAACTCTAGGAACATTTTGTAATGGATGAGTTTATCTCTTAAACCACATTAGTATATCAGTGTCTAATTTTTAAATTTTAAATATAATTATGATGTGTGGAATAATGAACATATTGGTACGTTCAAATCTAGATTCTTGATTATGTAATACAAATAATAAATTTGATATAACTTAAAACAAATGTAGGATTTTGTATTTAAAATTAAAATCTAAATCACAGGTATTAATGGTGTTTCACATATTCTTCATAGGGATATTGTACAATACCTATGCTATAATATGCTTAAGGGGCCTCCCTACGGTCATTATTTAAGGGGCAACATTTAGACAATTTCTAATTTTGTTATAGCCGCCGGGGATCTATGCGTTAGTTGTAAATGATTATTAGTGTGAGTGAAATTAAATGCGGGTATCCTCTCTCGTACGCGCATGCACATGTCAAAAACTCGATAACCATTCTATCAATTTCCCTACACGAATTTTACAAAAACATACATTTGTTTTGACAAAATTAAATTTAGCTAACGTTGTCTGATTTTGATTCTGAAAAAATATTTGAATTCAGATGAAAAATGTCTGTAGATCGTACGAAACATTTTCCGTTTTTAATATTAATTTTAATTTTACTTATGATTCAAAAAAGTTGATATTTTCAAGTTTTCAATTGCAGTTAACAATAATATAAAATTTAGTTTTTATAAAGTGCTTCGTAGAGTAAGCTTCGTAGCTCTATAGAGAATTTTCTGGTGAGTTCAAATTTTTTTTCAGAATCAAAATCGGACAATGTTCACTAACTTTAATTTTGTCAATACTTTAGGTCTTTTTAGCTAAAATGTACGGCAGTTGCGAGGCCCCTTAACAATATGTAGGTATTTAAAAATGCAATATTATGTTTTGATAATGTTGTTTAAATATATTGTGCTTATTACCTTTTCATTCTGAATTGTATGTTGATGTTTATTATTGTCTTCTAATGTTTCAGCACAGAAACATTCCAATTTCTTGATTTTTTCAATTATCTGTATTTCTTTATCCGTGTTAGATCGTATACTGCACTGCAATTCTTGGTTAGTTCGTTCTAATTCATCTATTGTATTCAATATTTCATTATACTTCAATGATTTCATTTCTAAGTCTCGATTGACATTATTATAAGACTGATCATAACATTTCTTTGTGTCAACTGTCGTTTGCTGGAGATCTTCCAATTCTATATGCATGTCCTTCATCTCAGCTTTTAGTCGGTTATGTTTGGAAACATTCCTCTCCAACATACCTTTACGTCCTTCTGTTAGTCTTAAACAAGTTTTCAGTGTAAAATTATCCATGTTATTACGTACATTATTTGTATTGCAGTTTGTATCATTATGATTTGAATGATCCATGGCTAAATCAGGTATAAAATATTAAATACATTCTACTAAAATCCGCAAATTAATTATAAAACATTTGAAACAGTTCAAATTATTTTATAGTACTTACATATAGTAGAGTGGTCAGTTATATTGTATTAATAAATTTCAAATATAATATGTAAAACCAGAAATTAATTTTTCAATTTAAAATTTATATTTATTTTTGTATTACATAGTAACTGAGTAAACAATCTTTCGTCTTAATAAAATTTGATGCTTGGCAATTAATATATTATGTATTTCCAATCAATATATACAAATATTTTGGAGTGTACCGGCTTGTCACTAAATAAATATCATATTATTAGGGCCAACAATTATATGCCCTAAAAATCTATAAAATATGTATGCAGTTATGCCCTAAAAATTACCAAAATATGCCCCTAAAATATGCTCTAAAAAAAATGTTAATGTAAAAAAATGATTAAATGATTAATTTTTTTATGTATTATACAATTTATACTATAATACAATATTATTATTTATTGCCAATTAATAATGATTTACAAAAATGTGTGATATTAAAAAATATTAAAAATTAAAAAACAAAAACATTAATTAGATGATAAACATTTTAATTTTTACCCGATGTTATTACATTGAACAATTAATGATTTGTATAAGTTTTCAAACAGCATTGAGCGTCGATTGTCCGTTAACAAATTTTTGTAGCGTGAAAAGGAACGTTCTACATCAACGGATGTAAAAGGTGCGTAGGTATTTATAATGCAACAAATCGTTGCTGGTAAAATATAATATAATATAATATTATATTTATCTCTATGCGATACTGTCACCGATCTACGGACATATAATTATTGACCCTAACAATTAGCGAATAAGATTTGATTACCTCTTTTCATAAGTGAGCTGAAACACCAATTATAAGGTATATGAGTGAAACAAATTAATATTTTGTAATTCCCGAGTTTTTAAGATCTCAAATATGCTCCAAAAATATACTAAATGCTAAAATATGCCCTAAAATTGCAAAAATACCATAATATGCGAAAATATGCGAAATAAAATTTCTTATACAGCATCGTTAGGTTATAAAACAAATTTTGGTATAAACTAGCTATTTTTTTGACCGACCAATAAAAATATGCAAATGCATACAAGTGTTGGCCCTACATATTATATTCTATGGTAAATTACACAGTTAAAATAGAAAAACAAAAAATCACATATTTTGTCTGAACCTATTTAACGACATAGACCGAAAGTTATAAATTAACATTTTATTTTAAGATGTATGTATATTTAGAAGGATTGTCTAATTTTGAACTTTTGTTAGAAATAACGAAATTTCTACCAGGCTGCATTATATTAGACATATATCAAAAGAAAACAAGATTTAATAATTATTTAAGCAACAAAATTGTATTAATTTGTATGTTATTAATCGATAAACTACATTGTTTAGAAAAATATAAAGTGCCATATTTTGTGCGGGCATTCAAACGAAAGGCGTTACCGTTGTATCATTGAAGAAAAGTGTAGAAAAATGAAAATACAATTTAAAAAGAAATCACATTTTTTTTTTTTTTATAGACATTTAATAAATACACATATAGGCTTCAGACATTCTTGTAACATGTGCCAGAAAAATTACTCAACCAATGGTGTAATGTAAACAGGCGTAAAAAGCAAAAACGTAATATTTTGCCAAAATATATTTAATAAAAACGCGTTTTACTGAATTATTGTATCTTTGCAATTCATTTAATGAACCCATTATACACATTTACTTTTATTTTCAGCAGATCATGAGTCGGAATAAAGGTTGAGTATCGTGGGACGACTGTTTTATAGTTTTAAGTGATGAAACATCAGATTTTAAATATTTAAATTACTTTTATTATAATAAATTACGGCTAACGATAAAATAAATAAACACATTATTTAATTACGTGTTTTAAGTTTCAATATTGAATTTGTGTCTTTAAAACTCTTATCTAACCCATTTTTCAAACATTCCAGGCCTTGGATATATAAAAATGTTCAAATGCGATATAATATGCTATAAACATTTCAAAATGAAACATCACTCAAACAGACATGAACGAATTCACACTGGTGGAAAACCATTTTCATGCGAAATCTGTAGAACATCATAGTATAGGGATTTGTCAAACCT
>NW_021770681.1:47358-48369 GCF_005508785.2 Acyrthosiphon pisum | reverse complement strand
AAATAACTATAAAAATAAACTTTTTAAATGTATATTTTAGATTTTTTGGTAACAGAATTAATTACTTACGTGGAATCTTGTTTTAAATTTTTAATTCTTAGATACAAAAATTGAACATTTTATAAATTTTTAAGTACAAAATAATTTTTCAAATTAAAATTTGATAAATTTTGTCAAAATTTGATCTTTAAATGCTTATAAAAAAAAATTGTGCCTATGTATTTTTAATATTTTTCAACTGATATTGTAACAATATATCAGGAGCTTTGTATTAAATTTATACACTTTTTGGCCCAACAGATAAAACTTTATTGATATTTATAGAAAAAAAAATTTAAAACTGAAAATGTCCGTAAACAGCTCAAAAAGAGTCAAAATATTTTCAAAATTGTATGGTGTATAGGAAATGCTTATATAAACATTCAATAAAAATTTCATGTATCTGCAGTTATTCGTTTTTGAATTAGAACAAAATAAGGAAATCGCTACATGAGAAATCGAGTGAATATCCAATGTTGTAAAAATTTGAATTTCAAACGATCATAAAAATTTAATTTGACTTTCTTATAGATATTTTTTGTTTGATAAAGGTAGATAATCTTATAAGGAATCTTGTAGTACATTTTCATATCTTAGATTTAAAAAGAAAAATTTTTATGAATTTCTAACTCGAAATAATTTGCAAATTTTCGTGATTTTTCCATATTTTGTCATTTTTTGAACTTTAAATGCTTATAAAAAAAACTGTGACTAACGATTTTTAATATTTTTCCTCTGCCTTTGAAACAATATACTAGGAGCCTTTTATTAAATTTTCAAGCTTTTTTATCCAACAAATACAATTTTATTGATATTTTTAGAAAAAAAACTAAAAAAAAATGGAAAATGAAAATGTCCGTAAAGAGCTCAAAATAAATCAAAATATTTTCAAAATTTTACCGTGTATAGAAAATTCAAATATAAACAACCTGTGAAAATTTCATATATCTACAGTCATTTGTTTTAGAGTTA
>NW_021770681.1:46385-47308 GCF_005508785.2 Acyrthosiphon pisum | reverse complement strand
AAGCAAATTAATATTTGTAATTCCCGAGTTTTTAAGATCGCAAATATGCTCCAAAAATATACTAAATGCTAAAATATGCCGTAAAATTGCAAAAATACCATAATATGCGAAAAATATGCGAAATAAAATTTCGTATACAGCATCGTTAGGTTATAAAACAAAATTTGGGTATAAACTAGCTATTTTTTTGACCGACCAATAAAAATATGCAAATGCATACAAGTGTTGGCCCTACATATTATATTCTATGGTAAATTCAAAGTTAAAATAGAAAAACAAAAAATCATTTATTTTGTCTGAACCTATTTAATGACATGGACCGAAAGTTATAAATTAACATTTTGTTTTAAGATGTATGTATATTTAGAAGGATTGTCTAATTTTGAACTTTTGTTAGAAATAACGAAATTTCTACCAGGCTGCACTATATTAGACATATATCAAAAGAAAACAAGATTTAATAATTATTTAAGCAACGAAATTGTATTAATTTGTATGTTATTAATCGATAAACTACATTGTTTAGAAAAATATGAAAGTTTCTTGAAAAAAATAATATATACAGGGTTAATAAATTAACATATAACAGTCATTATAGGTATCAAAAAATATTTCCTTTTTTCAGACAAATAAATGCACATATTAAGAGAATATACCGATATGATACCGAGTATTTTTTTTTACAAATTGTAAATTTGTTTTAACAGTTCCCCTATTACATTTATTCAATCTTTCTTTATCATCCGGTCTGTTTCCACCAATCTGGAAGCTAAATTATATTATGCCCATATCAAAGAGCAGTGATGTAACTAATATATCAAATTATCTCCCTATCTGCTTACTTTCTATTATACCTACCTAAAATGTTCGAATCGATTGTATCTCAAAAAATAACACCGTTGCTTTCTCCATCAGTATCCATG
>NW_021770681.1:973-22015 GCF_005508785.2 Acyrthosiphon pisum | reverse complement strand
GGAATCAGATCGTCAACGGCTCCGTGAACGGGGGTCAACCTCACTGACAAGGTCAACCATACGTTTAAACCATTGATATTCATGTATCGTTTATCAAAAATAAATTTCCGTAGTTGCAGTGCGTCAAGGGTTCCATGTATTAAAACGGATAACTGTTATTTTTCATAATTTATAGACCATGTTTCCTTTATAAGAAATAACATCTTAGACAGGTACACCAGAACGGCGAGGAGTCTTAAACGCTGAACTGTATGCTGTAACCAGCGTCGGAACGCCGAAGAAAAAAGGGCCGCATATTATTTAAGTTTGTGCCCATTATTAAAATTTACCTAAATTATACACCAATATCTTAACATAACAAAGATCCGTGGAACATTTTATTTAATAGTTTTAAAGTACCATCATGGATTATTATTTAATGTTTGTAGTTTGTTGAAGTTTAAAAACATTTTTGCAATCGTTGCACACCGCCCTGGTATGGTATGGGGCCATTGCAAAGAGTGCGTTTTTTTTTTGTTTTATAGTGGTTATCGCCTAATCCACTGACAATTTGTGTCGTTTACTGTAGTTTACTGTAATAAATGTTGTACATTTTTTTTCTCTTAAGAGCAGGATGAAAAAAAGTTATTATTTCACCGTCAATTTGTCAATTCCAGCCAAATAACGCCCTCTAATTAAAACATTTACAGCATCACCTGGATTGACGGTGGACAATTTAATACACTGTTTGTCACAATTATGATATTTTCACCATCACATACGTATAAGAATGATTGTCCAAGAAAGAAAATCGTTAGTGTACTAGTATTTGATAACAGTAATCAAAAATGGCGAATGGTATCTAGTCTAGAACTAGATCAACTGGTTTAGGAATTATTATCTAGGATAGTATATAATTGAGGCATTACATTATCAAAGTGTACTAAAGTCCCAATAACCTGGTTGAACCTGCTAAGTGCAGCAGGCAGCGAATGTCTTGAATAAAAACAAATATTGTTAGTTACTTATTCGACAGGAAAATCATCACTGCACAAGCACAGGGAAAATGTGCAGAATTGTCCAATTGCGATTGGACATAAAAATGTCTTGATGGCAGCTAGTCGATATAATACCTAATCTACTGACAATTTGTGACGTTTACTGTTAGTCACCATACAATAATTATGGTTAGGCATATATGACATAAATAATGATTTAAATTATGTACAACATTTCAGCATAATATTGAAAATTACAATACCAGCAAGAACATTTAAATACTTGCATTAAACATCATATTATGCTGGTATGAGTTTATATATGATAGAGGATATCATAAATTTGCGCATTAATAACCTCAATTGTGATTGGACATAAAAATGTTCTAATAGCAGCTAGTCGATATAGTAGTTTTTTAAATGCCTAAATAAAAATGTGACTGCGGACAATGCCAATCGAGTAGGCCAAACCAAACCAGTGTATACCACCACCTTTGTCAAACTCACAAGTCGGTGATCGTATAATGGTTATACCTACCTAATTTTTTACTATAATATTATTTATCAATAAAATGTACTTACCGCTAAGTAGGTGAAAATGTGAAATTGGTAAAAGGCTGTAATGCAATGAGTAAATTACATAATGACCAGGCCAAATCTACTAACTAGGATATGGCGATTGAAATTGATAAGATGTAACGGGGACGCTGATAATTGATATGCTTTCGATCGCCAATTGACGATACACATTGATGACACCTGAATTGAATGCTAAAGAAACCCTGATTACAATTATATTGTATATTTTTAATTTTCATATTGACACTGTATTTTGTTGGAGAGCCATTCGACACGTGTAAAAAATGCACAATATACAATATTTATACAGTAGTTGGTAATTTTAAATAATCGTATAACACGCGCTTGAGTGGACAGGTAGCGCTGCTGTACCGGCGAACCGTTATACGCGCCACCAGGTGAATTATTATGTTAGTAGTCATCGGCGGCGATGGCTGCGCTTTGTCGTTCGTTGATGCCGGAGCATGGATATCATATTAAATGTCGATAACATACCGATTTGCAATTGTTTTTTTTTTTCACATTATAATATTGTTGCGCACGGAGTGAGCATTAAAAATCCATATTTCTGTCAACGCTAACATTATTCGTTACGCGATGACAGAATGAGGAATGAGATTGTCCTCTTACATTATATACTGATCATCACATTATACCGAATAAGGCGGTTAGTTGGTTCAATAAGTAAACGTCGACGGAATTGTTTTATTGCACACAGCATCGGCGCGTTTTTGTGGTCACTGCACAACACGATAACAGTCTTGAGATCGTTTATCGACGGCGGCGGGGGCAGTGTTAATTTAATATTTAAATAATACGTAAATCACGATGATATTGTCTCGCTTGATAAATGATAACGTGGTGTAATATAATATCGAAATTGTAAACTGTTGATATTAAATGTGATTTTTTGAAGTGAATATATGTATATTGCGTATTATATCAAACGAATATACATTGTTTCGATGATGCACATTATAATATATTTACTAGACGTGTATACATTTTATAAATTGTCATTCTATAGTTAAGTTAAGCAAATGTTTTTTTTTTTTATGTTCAATATGTTTTAAACCAATATCTGAAAATGTAAATTCAAACTATAACACCATTTACTCAAACATTTGGAGATACGTACTGGCAAAAAACGATACTGGTGCAATTTTTTATTTATTTATTTTTTTGTTATTGATCTTTTTAAGCCCCACGGCTATTGTCGATATTTCAAAATGAAGCATCACTCAACCAGACATGAAGGAATTCACACTGGTGAAAACCCGTTTTCATGCGAATTCTGTAGAACGTCATGATATAGGGATTTTTGTCAAACCCAAAGTGCCATATTTTGTGCGGGCATTCAAACGTAAAGCGTTACCGTTGTATCATCGAAGAAAAGTGTAGAAAAAAGAAAATACAATTTAAAAAGAAATCACATTTTTTTTTTTATAGACATTTAAATGCACATATATATAGGCTTTAGATATTCTTGTAACATGTGCCAGAAAAATTACTCAACCAATGGTAATGTAAACAGGCGTAAAAAGCAAAAACGTAATATTTTGCCAAAATATATTTAATGAAAATGCGTTTTACTGAATTATTGTATCTTTGCAATTCATTTAATGAACCCATTATACACATTTACCTTTATTTTCAGCAGATCATGAGTCGGAATAAAGGTTGAGTATCGTGGGACGACTGTTTTATAGTTTTAAGTGATGAAACATCAGATTTTAAATATTTAAATTACTTTTATTATTATAAATTACGGTTAACGATAAAATAAATAAACACATTATTTAATTAGGTTTTAAGTTTCAATATTGAATTTGTGTCTTTAAAACTCTTATCTAACCCATTTGTCAAACATTAGTTTTCCAGGCCTTGGATATAAAAATGTTCAAATGCTATATAATATGCTATAAACATTTCAAAATGAAGCATCACTCAAACAGACATGAATGAATTCACACTGGTGGAAAACCATTTTCATGCGAAATCTGTAGAACATCATAGTATAGGGATTCGTCAAACCTAAAGTGCCATATTTCGTGTCGGCACTAGGACGAACGGCGTTTCAGATGCGTTATAGGTGAAAAGTGTGGGGAAAATTCAATAAAATTTGGAAAATTTAATGATACACTTCAAGACACATATGGGATACAGATACATATACCTGCAACACGTGTCGAAATACTTATTTATTCCACCAATGGCAATGTTAATGGGCACAAAAAACACAAACATAATGTTTTGCCAGAATATAATTCATAAAAATTCGTTTAATTTTACTGAATTATTGTATCTTTGCAATTCATCTAATGCAGTTTTAGACCCATCATACATTTACTTTTATTTTGAGGAGATCACGATTCAGAATAAGGGTTGAATATCGTGGGATGACTCTGTCTTAGTGACAGTTTTAAGTGATAAAATATCAGGTTTTAAATATTTAAATAATTTTTATTATGATCACTTAAAAATAAATAAACACTTATTTAATTATGTTTTAAATTTGAATATTCAATGTGTGTCATTCAAATACTTATCTAACGCCTTTTTCAAACATTTGTTTTCTACGACTTGGATATAAAAATGTTCAAGTGCAATATGCCAGTATAATACGTCAAAAACACTTCAAAACGAAGCACCATCTTGTTACACATTCATGCCGATGAAAACCCATTTAAATGCAAAATTTGTCGACCGTCGTATAGATGTTTGTCCAACCTCAAGTGCCATGTCTCGTTGTGTCGGCATTCGAACGAAAGGCGTTTCAGATGTGTTATAGATGAAAATTGTAGGAAAAATTGAAAAAGTTGTCACATTTAATACATCTCCATAAATAATTGTATTCAACATATTACATATTTTTTTTTTATTTTTTTTTTTACATTATTCCGTCCGTGCTGCTGATTAGGATATTCTGGATTTCCACGGGATAGGAAAACCTGATTTATAGGCTCTATAGTTGCAACACTCGGTGTAAAATCATCGAGGAATGATCGAGTTTTCCATCGGCTTTCCTGAAGGCAATATCGGGGGAAAACATTATCAGGAGATATAAATCTATTCCGTTTGTCTTTGACAGCTTCTTCCGGATAAATAACATGTAACACAATTCTGTGCTTCCGACCCCATGTGGCTACCGTTCTTAAAGCAACAGTGTTTTTTACTACTTTGCCACATAGAGCTCTGTATATGCATCGTGCAGTATCTTGAGGTGCACCATAATCCTCATCGTCATTCACCAATGTACCTAGATAATCCTCAATATTGGCGCGCCGCACATTTTCCGGGTCCTCAATACCTAAAATATGAGCCACAAACTCCCGTAACACTAGTCCAACACAATGTCTGAAATGCATTCTGGAAGATGAGATAAATTCATCGAGTTATGAACTGGTGGTTTTAAAATTCTTGAATTGCAGTCTTCAAACGGGTGTGACAAAAACTGGAAACGTATCCACAGACTTGCACATAAACTTGGTAGGGACCGAATCGGCCCGTGATATTGAATCCTCCGAGAAGTTAAGAACTTTCCCGAAGGAACAAATCATTGACCGTAGACAGCCCGTGACAAATTTATGTACAAGCCCTACACGTTTACAGCTTCGTCACAACACCAGTAAACGTGAACGTTCGATGTCCGTGATATAGCGCTCACATTGCACAATTTCATGCGTTTCAACCGTTGTGTGACGCGACCATGTACTGTAAAACTACCTTCAAACGTCAAATTGTACACTGTACAAATTATAGGAAATACGTAGGAATTAGTTGAAATGGAACATAATAGTATTATAAATACTGATGATAACAGGAAGGGTTTAAAGAAAATATAGGTGCAACGTTAATAGGTATGTCACTACAAATAGTTAATAATATTTAACTTTTAAACTCATCCATATGCATTTGATTCATCGAACAAGTTAATTTTACTTGATCGATATGTTACAAGAAAAATTACATTTACATTCATAAAAAGTACACGTGACAGTGTAAGTTAAAGTATTCAAATTGTCCACATTGTATCGAAAAATAAACAAAGGCATGAAGGTTTCTGTTGAATTTTAAAATAGAAATAAAAATAAAACTATCTCATTGTAGGTATTGTATATATGGTTACAATATTATAATCGTAAAATTCATTTATAACGGTAAAACGGTTCTCACGAGGGAGGAATCAGATCGTCAACGGCTCCGTGACGGGGTCAACCTCACTGACAAGGTCAACCATACGTTTAAACCATTGATATTCATGTATCGTTTATCAAAAATAAATTTCCGTAGTTGCAGTGCGTCAAGGGTGTTCCATGTATTAAAACGGATAACTGTTATTTTTCATAATTTATAGACCATGTTTCCTTTATAAGAAATAACATCTTAGACAGGTACACCAGAACGGCGAGGAGTCTTAAACGCTGAACTGTATGCTGTAACCAGCGTCGGAACGCCGAAGAAAAAAGGGCCGCATATTATTTAAGTTTGTGCCCATTATTAAAATTTACCTAAATTATACACCAATATCTTAACATAACAAAGATCCGTGGAACATTTTATTTAATAGTTTTAAAGTACCATCATGGATTATTATTTAATGTTTGTAGTTTGTTGAAGTTTAAAAACATTTTTGCAATCGTTGCACACCGCCCTGGTATGGTATGGGGCCATTGCAAAGAGTGCGTTTTTTTTTTGTTTTATAGTGGTTATCGCCTAATCCACTGACAATTTGTGTCGTTTACTGTAGTTTACTGTAATAAATTTTGTACATTTTTTTTCTCTTAAGAGCAGGATGAAAAAAAGTTATTATTTCACCGTCAATTTGTCAATTCCAGCCAAATAACGCCCTCTAATTAAAACATTTACAGCATCACCTGGATTGACGGTGGACAATTTAATACACTGTTTGTCACAATTATGATATTTTCACCATCACATACGTATAAGAATGATTGTCCAAGAAAGAAAATCGTTAGTGTACTAGTATTTGATAACAGTAATCAAAAATGGCGAATGGTATCTAGTCTAGAACTAGATCAACTGGTTTAGGAATTATTATCTAGGATAGTATATAATTGAGGCATTACATTATCAAAGTGTACCAAAGTCCCAATAACCTGGTTGAACCTGCTAAGTGCAGCAGGCAGCGAATGTCTTGAATAAAAACAAATATTGTTAGTTACTTATTCGACAGGAAAATCATCACTGCACAAGCACAGGGAAAATGTGCAGAATTGTCCAATTGCGATTGGACATAAAAATGTCTTGATGGCAGCTAGTCGATATAATACCTAATCTACTGACAATTTGTGACGTTTACTGTTAGTCACCATACAATAATTATGGTTAGGCATATATGACATAAATAATGATTTAAATTATGTACAACATTTCAGCATAATATTGAAAATTACAATACCAGCAAGAACATTTAAATACTTGCATTAAAAATCATATTATGCTGGTATGAGTTTATATATGATAGAGGATATCATAAATTTGCGCATTAATAACCTCAATTGTGATTGGACATAAAAATGTTTTAATAGCAGCTAGTCGATATTATAGTAACTTTTTTAATGCCTAAATAAAAATGTGACTGCGGACAATGTCAATCGAGTAGGCCAAACCAAACCAGTGTATACCACCACCTTTGTCAAACTCACAAGTCGGTGATCGTATAATGGTTATACCTACCTAATTTTTTACTATAATATTATTTATCAATAAAATGTACTTACCGCTAAGTAGGTGAAAATGTGAAATTGGTAAAAGGCTGTAATGCAATGAGTAAATTACATAATGACCAGGCCAAATCTACTAACTAGGATATGGCGATTGAAATTGATAAGATGTAACGGGGACGCTGATAATTGATATGCTTTCGATCGCCAATTGACGATACACATTGATGACACCTGAATTGAATGCTAAAGAAACCCTGATTACAATTATATTGTATATTTTTAATTTTCATATTGACACTGTATTTTGTTGGAGAGCCATTCGACACGTGTAAAAAATGCACAATATACAATATTCAGTAGTTGGTAATTTTAAATAATCGTATAACACGCGCTTGAGTGGACAGGTAGTACCGGCGAACCGTTATACGCGCCACCAGGTGAATTATTATGTTAGTAGTCATCGGCGGCGATGGCTGCGCTTTGTCGTTCGTTGATGCCGGAGCATGGATATCATATTAAATGTCGATAACATACCGATTTGCAATTGTTTTTTTTTTTCACATTATAATATTGTTGCGCACGGAGTGAGCATTAAAAATCCATATTTCTGTCAACGCTAACATTATTCGTTACGCGATGACAGAATGAGGAATGAGATTGTCCTCTTACATTATATACTGATCATCACATTATACCGAATAAGGCGGTTAGTTGGTTCAATAAGTAAACGTCGACGGAATTGTTTTATTGCACACAGCATCGGCGCGTTTTTGTGGTCACTGCACAACACGATAACAGTCTTGAGATCGTTTATCGACGGCGGCGGGGGCAGTGTTAATTTAATATTTAAATAATACGTAAATCACGATGATATTGTCTCGCTTGATAAATGATAACGTGGTGTAATATAATATCGAAATTGTAAACTGTTGATATTAAATGTGATTTTTTGAAGTGAATATATGTATATTGCGTATTATATCAAACGAATATACATTGTTTCGATGATGCACATTATAATATATTTACTAGACGTGTATACATTTTATAAATTGTCATTCTATAGTTAAGTTAAGCAAATGTTTTTTTTTTTTTATGTTCAATATGTTTTAAACCAATATCTGAAAATGTAAATTCAAACTATAACACCATTTACTCAAACATTTGGAGATACGTACTGGCAAAAAACGATACTGGTGCAATTTTTTATTTATTTATTTTTTTGTTATTGATCTTTTTAAGCCCCACGGCTATTGTCGATATTTCAAAATGAAGCATCACTCAACCAGACATGAAGGAATTCACACTGGTGAAAACCCGTTTTCATGCGAATTCTGTAGAACGTCATGATATAGGGATTTTTGTCAAACCCAAAGTGCCATATTTTGTGCGGGCATTCAAACGTAAAGCGTTACCGTTGTATCATCGAAGAAAAGTGTAGAAAAAAGAAAATACAATTTAAAAAGAAATCACATTTTTTTTTTTATAGACATTTAAATGCACATATATATAGGCTTTAGATATTCTTGTAACATGTGCCAGAAAAATTACTCAACCAATGGTAATGTAAACAGGCGTAAAAAGCAAAAACGTAATATTTTGCCAAAATATATTTAATGAAAATGCGTTTTACTGAATTATTGTATCTTTGCAATTCATTTAATGAACCCATTATACACATTTACCTTTATTTTCAGCAGATCATGAGTCGGAATAAAGGTTGAGTATCGTGGGACGACTGTTTTATAGTTTTAAGTGATGAAACATCAGATTTTAAATATTTAAATTACTTTTATTATTATAAATTACGGTTAACGATAAAATAAATAAACACATTATTTAATTAGGTTTTAAGTTTCAATATTGAATTTGTGTCTTTAAAACTCTTATCTAACCCATTTGTCAAACATTAGTTTTCCAGGCCTTGGATATAAAAATGTTCAAATGCGATATAATATGCTATAAACATTTCAAAATGAAGCATCACTCAAACAGACATGAATGAATTCACACTGGTGGAAAACCATTTTCATGCGAAATCTGTAGAACATCATAGTATAGGGATTTGTCAAACCTAAAGTGCCATATTTTGTGTCGGCACTAGGACGAACGGCGTTTCAGATGCGTTATAGGTGAAAAGTGTGGGGAAAATTCAATAAAATTTGGAAAATTTAATGATACACTTCAAGACACATATGGGATACAGATACATATACCTGCAACACGTGTCGAAATACTTATTTATTCCACCAATGGCAATGTTAATGGGCACAAAAAACACAAACATAATGTTTTGCCAGAATATAATTCATAAAAATTCGTTTAATTTTACTGAATTATTGTATCTCTGCAATTCATCTAATGCAGTTTTAGACCCATCATACATTTACTTTTATTTTGAGGAGATCACGATTCAGAATAAGGGTTGAATATCGTGGGATGACCTCTGTCTTAGTGACAGTTTTAAGTGATAAAATATCAGGTTTTAAATATTTAAATAATTTTTATTATGATCACTTAAAAATAAATAAACACTTATTTAATTATGTTTTAAATTTGAATATTCAATGTGTGTCATTCAAATACTTATCTAACGCCTTTTTCAAACATTTGTTTTCTACGACTTGGATATAAAAATGTTCAAGTGCAATATGCCAGTATAATACGTCAAAAACACTTCAAAACGAAGCACCATCTTGTTACACATTCATGCCGATGAAAACCCATTTAAATGCAAAATTTGTCGACCGTCGTATAGATGTTTGTCCAACCTCAAGTGCCATGTCTCGTTGTGTCGGCATTCGAACGAAAGGCGTTTCAGATGTGTTATAGATGAAAATTGTAGGAAAAATTCAAAAAGTTGTCACATTTAATACATCTCCATAAATAATTGAATTCAACATATTACATATTTTTTTTTATTTTTTTTTTTTTACATTATTCCGTCCGTGCTCTGCTGATTAGGATATTCTGGATTTCCATGGGATAGGAAAACCTGATTTATAGGCTCTATAGTTGCAACGCTCGGTGTAAAATCATCGAGGAATGATCGAGTTTTCCATCGGCTTTCCTGAAGGCAATATCGGGGGAAAACATTATCAGGAGATATAAATCTATTCCGTTTGTCTTTGACAGCTTCTTCTGGATAAATAACATCTAACACAATTCTGTGCTTCCGAACCCATGTGGCTACCGTTCTTAAAGCAACAGTGTTTTTTACTACTTTGCCACATAGAGCTCTGTATATGCATCGTGCAGTATCTTGAGGTGCACCATAATCCTCATCGTCATTCACCAATGTACCTAGATAATCCTCAATATTGGCGCGCCGCACATTTTCCGGGTCCTCAATACCTAAAATATGAGCCACAAACTCCCGTAACACTAGTCCAACACAATGTCTGAAAATGCATTCTGGAAGATGAGATAAATTCATCGAGTTATGAACTGGTGGTTTTAAAATTCTTGAATTGCAGTCTTCAAACGGGTGTGACAAAAACTGGAAACGTATCCACAGACTTGCACATAAACTTGGTAGGGACCGAATCGGCCCGTGATATTGAATCCTCCGAGAAGTTAAGAACTTTCCCGAAGGAACAAATCATTGACCGTAGACAGCCCGTGACAAATTTATGTACAAGCCCTACACGTTTACAGCTTCGTCACAACACCAGTAAACGTGAACGTTCGATGTCCGTGATATAGCGCTCACATTGCACAATTTCATGCGTTTCAACCGTTGTGTGACGCGACCATGTACTGTAAAACTACCTTCAAACGTCAAATTGTACACTGTAAGTCATCACTGTACAAATTATAGGAAATACGTAGGAATTAGTTGAATGACCGTTGAAATGGAACATATTACATAATAGTATTATAAATACTGATGATAACAGGAAGGGTTTAAAGAAAATATAGGTGCAACATTAATAGGTATGTCACTACAAATAGTTAATAATATTTAACTTTTAAACTCATCCATATGCATTTGATTCATCGAACAAGTTAATTTTACTTGATCGATATGTTACAAGAAAAATTACATTTACATTCATAAAAAGTACACGTAACAGTGTAAGTTAAACTATTCAAATTGTCCACATTGTATCGAAAAATAAACAAAGGCATGAAGGTTTCTGTTGAATTTTTAAATAGAAATAAAAATAAAACTATCTCATTGTAGGTATAATATATGGTTACAATATTATAATCGTAAAATTCATTTATAACGGTAAAACGGTTCTCACGAGGGAGGAATCAGATCGTCAACGGCTCCGTGACGGGGTCAACCTCACTGACAAGGTCAACCATACGTTTAAACCATTGATATTCATGTATCGTTTATCAAAAATAAATTTCCGTAGTTGCTGCAGTGCGTCAAGGGTTCCATGTATTAAAACGGATAACTGTTATTTTTCATAATTTATAGACCATGTTTCCTTTATAAGAAATAACATCTTAGACAGGTACACCAGAACGGCGAGGAGTCTTAAACGCTGAACTGTATGCTGTAACCAGCGTCGGAACGCCGAAGAAAAAAGGGCCGCATATTATTTAAGTTTGTGCCCATTATTAAAATTTACCTAAATTATACACCAATATCTTAACATAACAAAGATCCGTGGAACATTTTATTTAATAGTTTTAAAGTACCATCATGGATTATTATTTAATGTTTGTAGTTTGTTGAAGTTTAAAAACATTTTTGCAATCGTTCCACACCGCCCTGGTATGGTATGGGGCCATTGCAAAGAGTGCGTTTTTTTTTTTTTATAGTGGTTATCGCCTAATCCACTGACAATTTGTGTCGTTTACTGTAATAAATTTTGTACATTTTTTTTCTCTTAAGAGCAGGATGAAAAAAAGTTATTATTTCACCGTCAATTTGTCAATTCCAGCCAAATAACGCCCTCTAATTAAAACATTTACAGCATCACCTGGATTGACGGTGGACAATTTAATACACTGTTTGTCACAATTATGATATTTTCACCATCACATACGTATAAGAATGATTGTCCAAGAAAGAAAATCGTTAGTGTACTAGTATTTGATAACAGTAATCAAAAATGGCGAATGGTATCTAGTCTAGAACTAGATCAACTGGTTTAGGAATTATTATCTAGGATAGTATATAATTGAGGCATTACATTATCAAAGTGTACTAAAGTCCCAATAACCTGGTTGAACCTGCTAAGTGCAGCAGGCAGCGAATGTCTTGAATAAAAACAAATATTGTTAGTTACTTATTCGACAGGAAAATCATCACTGCACAAGCACAGGGAAAATGTGCAGAATTGTCCAATTGCGATTGGACATAAAAATGTCTTGATGGCAGCTAGTCGATATAATACCTAATCTACTGACAATTTGTGACGTTTACTGTTAGTCACCATACAATAATTATGGTTAGGCATATATGACATAAATAATGATTTAAATTATGTACAACATTTCAGCATAATATTGAAAATTACAATACCAGCAAGAACATTTAAATACTTGCATTAAACATCATATTATGCTGGTATGAGTTTATATATGATAGAGGATATCATAAATTTGCGCATTAATAACCTCAATTGTGATTGGACATAAAAATGTTTTAATAGCAGCTAGTCGATATTATAGTAGCTTTTAAATGCCTAAATAAAAATGTGACTGCGGACAATGTCAATCGAGTAGGCCAAACCAAACCAGTGTATACCACCACCTTTGTCAAACTCACAAGTCGGTGATCGTATAATGGTTATACCTACCTAATTTTTTACTATAATATTATTTATCAATAAAATGTACTTACCGCTAAGTAGGTGAAAATGTGAAATCGGTAAAAGGCTGTAATGCAATGAGTAAATTACATAATGACCAGGCCAAATCTACTAACTAGGATATGGCGATTGAAATTGATAAGATGTAACGGGGACGCTGATAATTGATATGCTTTCGATCGCCAATTGACGATACACATTGATGACACCTGAATTGAATGCTAAAGAAACCCCTGATTACAATTATATTGTATATTTTTAATTTTCATATTGACACTGTATTTTGTTGGAGAGCCATTCGACACGTGTAAAAAATGCACAATATACAATATTTATACAGTAGTTGGTAATTTTAAATAATCGTATAATACGCGCTTGAGTGGACAGGTAGCGCTGCTGTACCGGCGAACCATTATACGCGCCACCAGGTGAATTATTATGTTAGTAGTCATCGGCGGCGATGGCTGCGCTTTGTCGTTCGTTGATGCCGGAGCATGGATATCATAATATTAAATGTCGATAACATACCGATTTGCAATTGTTTTTTTTTTTCACATTATAATATTGTTGCGCACGGAGTCAGCATTAAAAATCCATATTTCTGTCAACGCTAACAATATTCGTTACGCGATGACACAATGAGGAATGAGATTGTCCTCTTACATTATATACTGATCATCACACTATACCGAATAAGGCGGTTAGTTGGTTCAATAAGTAAACGTCGACGGAATTGTTTTATTGCACACAGCATCGGCGCGTTTTTGTGGTCACTGCACAACACGATAACAGTCTTGAGATCGTTTATCGACGGCGGCGGGGGCAGTGTTAATTTAATATTTAAATAATACGTAAATCACGATGATATTGTCTCGCTTGATAAATGATAACGTGGTGTAATATAATATCGAAATTGTAAACTGTTGATATTAAATGTGATTTTTTGAAGTGAATATATGTATATTGCGTATTATATCAAACGAATATACATTGTTTCGATGATGCACATTATATTATATTTACTAGATGTGTATACATTTTATAAATTGTCATTCTATAGTTAAGTTAAGCAAATGTTTTTTTTTTTTATGTTCAATATGTTTTAAGCCAATATCTGAAAATGTAAATTCAAACTATAACACCATTTACTCAAACATTTGGAGATACGTACTGGCAAAAAACGATACTGGTGCAATTTTTTATTTATTTATTTTTTTGTTATTGATCTTTTTAAGCCCCACGGCTATTGTCGATATTTCAAAATGAAGCATCACTCAACCAGACATGAAGGAATTCACACTGGTGAAAACCCGTTTTCATGCGAATTCTGTAGAACGTCATGATATAGGGATTTTTGTCAAACCTAAAGTGCCATATTTTGTGCGGGCATTCAAACGAAAGGCGTTACCGTTGTATCATTGAAGAAAAGTGTAGAAAAATGAAAATACAATTTAAAAAGAAATCACATTTTTTTTTTTTTTATAGACATTTAATAAATACACATATAGGCTTCAGACATTCTTGTAACATGTGCCAGAAAAATTACTCAACCAATGGTGTAATGTAAACAGGCGTAAAAAGCAAAAACGTAATATTTTGCCAAAATATATTTAATAAAAACGCGTTTTACTGAATTATTGTATCTTTGCAATTCATTTAATGAACCCATTATACACATTTACCTTTATTTTCAGCAGATCATGAGTCGGAATAAAGGTTGAGTATCGTGGGACGACTGTTTTATAGTTTTAAGTGATGAAACATCAGATTTTAAATATTTAAATTACTTTTATTATAATAAATTACGGCTAACGATAAAATAAATAAACACATTATTTAATTACGTGTTTTAAGTTTCAATATTGAATTTGTGTCTTTAAAACTCTTATCTAACCCATTTTTCAAACATTCCAGGCCTTGGATATATAAAAATGTTCAAATGCGATATAATATGCTATAAACATTTCAAAATGAAACATCACTCAAACAGACATGAATGAATTCACACTGGTGGAAAACCATTTTCATGCGAAATCTGTAGAACATCATAGTATAGGGATTCGTCAAACCTAAAGTGCCATATTTCGTGTCGGCACTAGGACGAACGGCGTTTCAGATGCGTTATAGGTGAAAAGTGTGGGGAAAATTCAATAAAATTTGGAAAATTTAATGATACACTTCAAGACACATATGGGATACAGATACATATACCTGCAACACGTGTCGAAATACTTATTTATTCCACCAATGGCAATGTTAATGGGCACAAAAAACACAAACATAATGTTTTGCCAGAATATAATTCATAAAAATTCGTTTAATTTTACTGAATTATTGTATCTTTGCAATTCATCTAATGCAGTTTTAGACCCATCATACATTTACTTTTATTTTGAGGAGATCACGATTCAGAATAAGGGTTGAATATCGTGGGATGACTCTGTCTTAGTGACAGTTTTAAGTGATAAAATATCAGGTTTTAAATATTTAAATAATTTTTATTATGATCACTTAAAAATAAATAAACACTTATTTAATTATGTTTTAAATTTGAATATTCAAATACTTATCTAACGCCTTTTTCAAACGTTTGTTTTCTACGACTTGGATATAAAAATGTTCAAGTGCAATATGCCAGTATAATACGTCAAAAACGCTTCAAAACGAAGCACCATCTTGTTACACATTCATGCCGATGAAAACCCATTTAAATGCAAAATTTGTCGACCATCGTATAGATGTTTGTCCAACCTCAAGTGCCATGTCTCGTTGGGTCGGCATTCGAACGAAAGGCGTTTCAGATGTGTTATAGATGAAAATTGTAGGAAAAATTCAAAAAGTTGTCACATTTCCATAAACAATTGAATTCAACATATTACATAATAGTATTATAAATACTGATGATAAAAGGAAGGGTTTAAAGAAAATATAGGTGCAACATTAATATACCTATGTCACTACAAATAATTAATAATATTTAACTTTTAAACTCATCCATATGCATTTGAAGTTAATTTTACTTGATCGATATATTACAAGAAAAATATTTACATTCATAAAAAGCACACGTAACAGTGTAAGTTAAACTATTCAAATTGTACACATTGTATCGAAAAATAAACAAAGGCATAAACAAGCATTTCTGTTGAATTTTTAAATAGAAATAAAAATAAAACTATCTCAATTTAAGGTATAATATATGTTTACAATATTATAATCGTAAAATTCATTTATAACGGTAAAACGGTTCTCACGAGGGAGGAATCAGGTCGTCAACGGCTCCGTGACGGGGTCAACCTCACTGACAAGATCAACCATACGTTTAAACCATTGATATTCATGTATCGTTTATCAAAAATAAATGTCCGTAGTTGCAGTGCGTCAAGGGTGTTCCATGTATTAAAACGGATAACTATTATTTTTCATAATATATAGACCATGTTTCCTTTATAAGAAATAACAGCTTAGACAGGTACACCAGAACGGCGAGGAGTCTTAAACGCTGAACTGTATGCTGTAACCAGCGTCGGAACGCCGAAGAAAAAAGGGCCGGATATTATTTAAGTTTGTACCCATTATTAAAATTTACCTAAATTATACACCAATATCTTAACATAACAAAAATCCGCGGAACATTTTATTTAATAGTTTTAAAGTACCATCATGGATTATTATTTAATGTTTGTAGTTTGTTGAAGTTTAAAAACATTTTTGCAATCGTGTTCCACACCGCCCTGGTGTGGTATGGGGCCATTGCAAAGAGTGCGTTTTTTTTTTTTATAGTGGTGATATCGCCTAATCCACTGACAATTTGTGTCGTTTACCGTAGTTAGTCACCATACAATAATCGTTTTAGAGAGATGGATGAGTGATGCATCCAATAAATAATCGTATACCTAATCGCTTACCCAAACTCAATAATAATTATTAATTGGTTTCACACTTTCACCATGGAATTTAGGAGTCTCACGTCTTGTACAGTTTGGATGTTTACTGCTCAATTTTTGGACTAGCCGTTGACAACAATTTCCGACATAGGTGTATTAACGGTGGACAATTCAATACACTGTTTGTCACAATTATGATATTTTCACCATTAACATTATTTATAATTTATGTTTTATATGTATGGAATCCACCATCACATACGCATAAGAACGATTGCCCAAGAAAGAAAATCGTTAGTGTAAAAGTATTTGATAACAGTAATCAAAAATGGCGAATGGTATCTAGTCTAGAACTAGATCAACTGGTTTAGGAATTATTATCTAGGATAGTATATAATTGAGGCATTACATTATCAAAGTGTACTAAAGTCCCAATAACCTGGTTGAACCTGCTAAGTGCAGCAGGCAGCGAATGTCTTGAATAAAAACAAATATTGTTAGTTACTTATTCGACAGGAAAATCATCACATATGACATAAATAATGATTTAAATTATGTACAACATTTCAGCATAACATTGAAAATTACAATACCAGCAAGAACACACTTGCATTAAAAATCATATTATGCTGGTATGAGTTTATATATGATAGAGGATATCATAAATTTGCACATTAATAACCTCAATTGTGATTGGACATAAAAATGTTTAACCACCTTTGTCAAACTCACAAGTCGTGATCGTCTAATGGTTATACCTAATTTTTTACTATAATATTATTTATCAATAAAATGTACTTACCGCTAAGTAGGTGAAAATGTGAAATTGGTAAAAGGCTGTAATGCAATGAGTAAATTACATAATGACCAGGCCAAATCTACTAACTAGGATATGGCGATTGAAATTGATAAGATGTGACGGGGACGCTGGTAATTGATTAGCTTTCGATCGCCAATTGACGATACACATTGATAACACCTGAATTGAATGCTAAAGAAACCCCGATTACAATTATATTGTATATTTTTAATTTTCATATTAATACTGCATTTTGTTGGAGAGCCATTCAACACGTGTAAAAAATGCACAATTTACAATATTCAGTAATTTTAAATAATCGTATAATACGCGCTTGAGTGGACAGGTAGCGCTGCTGTACCGGCGAACCGTTATACGCGCCACGCATACGGTGAATTATTATGTTGGTAGTCATCGGCGGCGATGGCTGCGCTTTGTCGTTCGTTGATGCCGGAGCATGGATATCAATATTAAATGTCGATAACATACCGATTTGCAATTGTTTTTTTTTCACATTATAATATTGTTGCGCACGGAGTCAGCATTTTAAAAATCCATATTTCCGTCAACGCTAACATTATTCGTTACGCGATGACAGAACGAGGAATGAGATTGTCCTCTTACATTATATACTGATTATCACATTATACCGAATAAGGCGGTTAGTTGGTTCAATAAGTAAACGTCGACGGAATTGTTTTGTTGCACACAGCATCGGCGCGTTTTTGTGGTCACTGCATAACACGATAACAGTCTTGAGATCGTTTATCGTCGGCGGCGGGGGCAGTGTTAATTTAATATTTAAATAATACGCAAATCACGATGATATTGTTTCGCTTGATAAATGATAACGTTTAATATAATATCGAAATTGTAAACTGTTGATATTAAATGTGATTTTTTGAAGTGAATATAATATGTATTATATCAAACGAATATACATTGTTTTGAAGATGCACATTGTATTATATTTACTAGATCTGTGTATACATTTTATAAATTGTCATTCTATAGTTAAGTTAAGCAAATGTTTTTTTTTTATGTTCAATATTGTTTTAAACCAATATCTGAAAATGTAAATTCAAACTATAACACCATTTACTCAAACATTTGGAGATACGTACTGGCAAAAAACAATACTGGTGCAATTTTTTATTTATTTATTTTTTTGTTATTGATCTTTTTAAGCCCCACGGCTATTGTCGATATTTCAAAATGAAGCATCACTTAACCAGACATTAAGGAATTCACACTGGTGAAAACCCGTTTTCATGCGAATTCTGTAGAACGTCATGATATAGGGATTTTCGTCAAACCTAAAGTGCCATATTTTGTGCGGGCATTCAAACGAAAGGCGTTACCGTTGTATCATTGAAGAAAAGTGTAGAAAAATGAAAATACAATTTAAAAAGAAATCACATTTTTTTTTTTTTTATAGACATTTAATAAATACACATATAGGCTTCAGACATTCTTGTAACATGTGCCAGAAAAATTACTCAACCAATGGTGTAATGTAAACAGGCGTAAAAAGCAAAAACGTAATATTTTGCCAAAATATATTTAATAAAAACGCGTTTTACTGAATTATTGTATCTTTGCAATTCATTTAATGAACCCATTATACACATTTACCTTTATTTTCAGCAGATCATGAGTCGGAATAAAGGTTGAGTATCGTGGGACGACTGTTTTATAGTTTTAAGTGATGAAACATCAGATTTTAAATATTTAAATTACTTTTATTATAATAAATTACGGCTAACGATAAAATAAATAAACACATTATTTAATTACGTGTTTTAAGTTTCAATATTGAATTTGTGTCTTTAAAACTCTTATCTAACCCATTTTTCAAACATTCCAGGCCTTGGATATATAAAAATGTTCAAATGCGATATAATATGCTATAAACATTTCAAAATGAAACATCACTCAAACAGACATGAACGAATTCACACTGGTGGAAAACCATTTTCATGCGAAATCTGTAGAACATCATAGTATAGGGATTTGTCAAACCTAAAGTGCCATATTTTGTGTCGGCACTAGGATGAACGGCGTTTCAGATGCGTTATAGGTGAAAAGTGTGGGGAAAATTCAATAAAATTTGGAAAATTTATTGATACACTTCAAGACACATATGGGATACAGATACATATACCTGCAACACGTGTCGAAATACTTATTATGTCGTTTGTAAGTCGTTTGTAAATTTTCGTTTGTAAAGAAAAACTTAAAAAGTTATTAAAAAATCAAAGTGTGGGGGCTGGAGAATTGGGGTATTTTGGAAAATCCAAACTTTTTTTAGCTCAATCGTTTGTAAGTCGTTTGTAAAGGTTTGTAAAAGTAATGTTAATTTATTTTTATTTTATTATAGTTTTACAGTCCATTTCTATTGCTATATGATACCTTATAGTTCCTACTTAACTCTTGTGATTACCTTTTTCTTTTTTCAAACTCAATTCCATTAAATAAATGTATACAATTAAAAAAAAAATGAATGTGTATAATATAATTTCATTATTAAATCATTGTAAAATATTGATGATAATTCATCATTTATTTTGTACTTAAAATAGTTAGCTTAAAAATTAAAATTATAACAAAAATTAAAAGCTTATAGTTTATAGCAGCTAAGTCCAACGCCTTAATATAACACAATACTAGGTACTATGTCTATGTGTACGTCTTAATTAAAAAATAATGTATTTTATTATTATAATATAACTACCTATACTATCAAGTTACAAAATTGTATTCATGAATGAAGCTGTATAACTTACTATTTCCACAACCATAATCCTGTATCAATTTTTCTTTGAATAATATAGCACCTTCAATGATACATCTGTGAGATAATGCACCTTTTTTTGGCATAGTTAATAAATTATAATATTTAAGTTTTTGTATAACAATGTACTATATATTATACCATAAAAGAAATGAAATTGTTAAAATCACGGACGTACATACAGGACTGGTCACGGGCGCTCTTTACTGTATAAGCCTTCAGAAAATTAGTGTCACGCTTGTGGGCCCACTATGGACTATGCTGACATCTAGCGGATAATAAAGCAACTAGTCGTTTATTTCAAAATACATTTTATTTCCATATTATTTACTCAATCAGTGGCGTCATTTGGGGGGGGGCAAGGTGGGCATTTGCCCCTGTCTGATTTTAAAAGCAGCCCAATGGGCCGGTGTCCGGGTTTTGCCATTTAACCATTATTATATTTTATTAGTGTAAAAACATAATTATTTTTATAATATTTTCAGAAAATATTTTACAGCCTACCTACTAGAAATTATAGTCACAATATGATAAATTTTTAA
>NW_021770681.1:0-923 GCF_005508785.2 Acyrthosiphon pisum | reverse complement strand
TTTCATTTTTTGAGGCAGGGTTAAGATGTATAAGGGATAAGACGCACAAAATATAAATTGTTATTTGTACGCACTCAACAATCACTCATTTAAGTAAAAATAGCTGGTTGAATATCTATATTAATCAATATAGATATTTGTATTAGGGCCATTATGAAGCGGCCTCATACTAAATTTACAAAAAATTTTGAGCTAGAGCCCGACCTTTACATAGGGATCGGCGTCACTGAATATTAATATAAAATGTGGGGGATTCGGCCATGAACAAAATTATTTATAGGTTATATTATTATAAGTGAAATATCACAATGAGCGTTAACTTGTAATTTAATTTTTCTCCAATTTTATATGCTAATTCTCCTTAATCTTATGTCTCTGTTTAGTAGCATTTCTATATCTGAACATTATATTATATCAAAACCAAATTAATCCTAAACAAAAATTAGATTGACTAATACTTAAAAACTAATTTTGTCAACTCTAAAAAAAAACCCAATAATAGCTATTATATTATTAGTTTTATAATATGAAATGTTTTTAATTTTATAATTATTAAAGGACAATTATTATAGTTTTTAATTTTTTCTGAAATTCTCATTAAGGTTGAAGACCCCAGTCTTAAAACGTATATGACAAGTGTAATATTCATATTCTAACAATTTCAAATCATTAACTTGATTATTAAATGGGTTCTTTTTTATTAAAACCTTGTAATTAAGTGAACATTATACATTATGAGATAGTCAGGGAAATACAACATGTTTACCTACTACCCAGGATTTTGTAGGTACAAATATCTACACATATTCAAGCCACAAAAAAGTTATAGGATACCCTTATTTTTCTGTTAAGATTATTGTAATAGGTATTTATTAAATTTCTATATAATTAAAGATCTTTAAAAATTAATTATAAAATTAATG
>NW_021770680.1:1496-8111 GCF_005508785.2 Acyrthosiphon pisum | reverse complement strand
TTAATATCATTGGGTTGTTTAATGCAACTGCTACCTCTGCTATGCATCTATTTACAGATGGTTGGCTAACAGCAGCACCTCTGTGTTCTCCAATATCTTGTTGGTAGCTTCCACTAGCAAAGAATCTAAGTGCAGTCAACACCTATGTAATGATAAAATAATCATTTTGTGTACATTTCAAGTATCTAAGGTAACCCAGGGGCAGACTCTGGCCTACTGTGGTACTGTACGATTGCACAGTGGGCAAGTACTTATTATGTACCCCGGGCCAGTTGGTATAAAATAAACTGCCTTGTATATTACAATAGTTACCTATGTAGTTAAAAAAAAAAAAAATTCACAAGGTGTACATAATATGTCATAGGTCTTTAAGTTATTGAATAAAATAGTGTTTGCAGTTAAAGCTAACAAATTAAAATAAATATGAATTACAAAAACATAACTGATGGTATTTTTATTTTTATTATTGAGCTAAAAGTACAGCATTAACATAAAAAAAAAACATTCAACACATGCTCAACCAAGACCACCTACCCACTCAACCTACCCTAATATATTGGTGGTGCAGTGCCCCAAAAACATTATACTCAAACCGCCTCTGCATAATATGTTCTGGAACAAATAATTACAACGGTGCAACACAATTTACATAATATGAAATTAAGGTTAGTGGAGTAATTTTGGTGGGTGGCAAAGTTCAATAGTTAGAATATAATACCTATAGAGGCATGAGGATATTTTTTACCCACCTTTCTTTTAATAGATAGCCCAGCAGTAGTATTTGGTTCGATCATGTATGGCGTCAATGTACATATAAGGTCTTCAGTTAATTTTTTAGACAATCGGTAGGTCCCTATAAATAATCTGTCCGACAATTCTGACAATACATTATAAAATTAATTAGGTATTCATCATTTTAAATACGTTTTGTAGTGTAAATTATGACTCACCAATAAACGGATCCTCTTGCACCATGCGTCTTCTTTTGTTGTTCAAAAAAATATTTTGGTTTATTTGTAAGTCTAAATTGTTAATGCCAAAATGCATTAGCATATCCAAATCATCGTCCATCATTGTTAACTAAGTATCCGTATGTTAAATTAAAAACGTAGGTATAAAAATTTAAAGTTGTTTTGATGTTATGATAACAATCACAGTCGAAAATCTAGGTATTCGACTGGGTTTTAACAGTCGAAGTTATACATCGAATACATAAATCGAATTATCAGTCGAAAACACTTTGAGAATACACTTTTTGGCGAAAATCGAAACCAATGCTATTTTCGAGTGATCGGTGATCGAAAAACGTTTTCGATTGTTTTGAGAATAGGCCCCCAGGTGTCGAAACCGATTTCATTAAACAATTATCCGACAACGGCTTACTCAATTCAAAGACAACCACGTCGTTAATAGCATCATCAACATTAAACCTGGTCTCATTGTCACTTTCTGTCACAGGCCTTTGAAAGGACGGTACATAGTGGGTTGGAGGTGTTTGTGTTGTTTCTCTTTTTTACCCCAACTCTCTATTGCCTCCAAATGTTTATGGCTAGAAATTTCTGAGATTTTTCTTTTCCAAAATGTTGTTTAATAGTACTCTGTAGAGACTTAATGTCAAAATCAAGCGCACGAGTGCATTTTTTTTCCTGATATTGTACTTTATTTGTTTATGAACATTCAGCACACGCTCTCTCATAAGTCTTAAAAACCGACCGCATTTCCACCTTCGGTCGCCATCGAGCATGTCAACTTTTACAGTTTTAAACCAAGACTCAACGGTAGCATTACTCTGGCGGATTTCAATGCCATTGTTGACTTTATTATTCATAATAGGTGTCCACAATGCTAAGAAAGGTACACACTTGACTATAAACTCTTGTAAATATGATTCATCATAATATTCATTAATAATTATATTTTCATTGTTTACAGCATAATTTAACACTTCAGATTCAACATGTTCTTTGATAGACTGAAATCTACAGTACATCATTGAATTACTCGTGTCGGATTCACATAGAAATTTATTTATTTCTTCTGAAAAATCTTTGTGATCATTGTTCAATTAATTTGACAATTGGTGGTTAACTTTACACTTGTCTCTCATCGTACTTATGGCATTTTTGGTTTTTTCTGTACTACGTGGAGACAACAATATTACTGAAAATATTTTGAACCAATTTTCGACATCTTCCAAACTCTTTGCATTAAACAGTAAACATATCCAATCAATAATATTGTTTCTTTTAATTTTTTCTACAGTTTTACTGTCATTTGTCTCAGATTGAAAACATGTATACACATGGTTTACTATGATTTTTGTGTAATGATTCGCACAGATGTTTATGATCGTGACATTAGACCCATCATTGTTTTCAACCAATACTCTGTAACACCAGTTAAGGTAATCGAATATGGAATGAAAACCACATCATCCTAACACAATTCATTTGTGCAAAACTGAAATCCGTCACTATGTTTGTGAATAAGGGCCAAGTCAGTTTGTGTTTCAAAACGAATGCTTTAAAAGCGGTCAACCATTGTGAATTTGCAACTATGTCGTGTGATGAACTGATCATTTCAACAATGGGACACGTGACACTTGAGTTTCTAGGCAATGGGACATTCACGACTAGAGCATAGTAAAGAACTCTTTTGCTGTTCTTGTCAATTTTCCTGACCACTGTACCAATTGCATCCAAGTAACCAATTACTGACTTTTGATTTTTAATCAGGTTTTTTGGTATGTCCAACTGTTCTTTACTATAGCAGTGAGTGCACGGCATACCGGCATGCTGTACAAAGTTGTTTCCTTTATCGTTACACATCAATAAAATATCATGAAAATCATCTTTATCATAATCATCGGCAGTCAAGGCCTCTGATCTGATTTTCCTGACGACATCATCTGATTTAATGCCTTGCAAATTGCCACAATTCAACTGAGTGGGTGATGCCTTGTCGATAGTTTCTGACCTGAAGGAAAACGCTTTAGTTTTTTTTAGCGTTTCTTTGGTCAAGTCTCGCTGAAACCCTTTTACGTGGTTTGTGAGACCGTTGTCATCTGGGTTGTGATGGTAATTTAAACCAGAACTATACACATTTGCCACAAACATTCCGTTTTCAGGCTGAACTTTAATTCTAAAAGTCTTACACCCCTCGTGACTACCATACATGTACACATTGCAATGGTTGATAAAATATCTAACCCTTTTCGCGTTAATAACACATGTATTGTTCACAGTCCTTATGCGCTTTCTGAACATAACAGGATATTTAGTCTTATCCAAAAGTTTTTTACCGTCAACAAGTGTATACATCATAATATGAGACCACTCTTCATTTGAAAATTTGAAAATTCCTTCAAAAAACTGACATTCATCGCTGTTGTATTGTTTTGGAAAACAATTTTTTGTTTCTAAAGGCAGCACATCACCAGACTTAACCGGAGTTTTCTTAAAATACGCATTTCTAAGGGGACTTAGCACAAGTCCAACATTTCTTTTGCATTCTAATTTAGTTGGTGTAACAAGATCAGATTCAACTCTTTGGTTTTCTGGTAGAATTGGAGTACTGCCAGGTATTAGTGGATCTCTTATCATCCAACTATAATCACTTTGGGGCGACACATTCGTGTATTCAAGTGAAACATAGTCTTTTTGCACAAATTCAGGCTCTGTGTGATCAGAATATGAAGTGCAATTTTCAATACCCGAATTTTCATTAAAATAACCAGTATTTGAATTCATATTAAAGTGTTTGTTACATTTTCTATACACTTTATAACGGTTAACACTATTTACAGTGACTTTAATGTGTTTACATATGTCATTTAAAATTTTGCTATTGTAATTTAAGAAATCACTAGACGTATAGTTACAGTTTTCAATACATTTTATTATTGTATCATTATTAATTTCTGATGTATTAACTACATCATTACAGTTCATAGTTTTAATGCACTTATGAAGAGATGAATTTTTTCTATTCATAGCATTCACTATTGATTTTCTTAACTTGTGATCAATATCTTTCTTAAAAATTGTATTGCAAATATTAGTTACACAACTGTCAGAAACCGAAACATTTTCAAAATTTAAATCAGGATATTCAGTCTTAATATAACGAGCTACCTCGTTCAATTTATCTTTTAAACTCATTTTAACAATAATTCGTCAACAAGTCTGAAACTATATCTCTTAGACAATATTGTGTCTGAAACTATATCTCTGAGACAATGTTGTGTCTGAAACTATATTTGTGAGACAATTTTGTGTCTGAATCTATATCTCTGAGACAATTTTGTGTCTGAAACTATATCTCTGAGACACTTAAGCTGTCTGTAACTATTTACTTAGACAACTAAAACTAAAACTAAAACTACAACTATAACTACAACTACAGCTAAGAATACAACTACACCTAAAAATACCACTAAAACTACAACTACAACTACTATACTAACTACTATACTACGACCATAACTACCACTAAAACTACTATTTTTTTTGGTTTCTTAACCTACGACTATAACTACCACTAAAACTACTATTTTTTTTTGGTTTCTTAACCTACAGCTACAACTAAAACTAATACTAACTACAACTACTGAGAGTTCATGTGATGCTGCCGTAAATAAGTATGGAAATCGGTGGGAAAAAGCAGGATCACAACACCTGATAAGTTTAAAATAAATAGGTTAAAAACAAACATATATTATATTCAACAATTGTAAACTTCTATTTCATTTCGCCATTGAACTTGTGAATACTGTGACAATAGTAGACATAGTTATTAGTTATTACAATTAAAATAATTTAAGCATACAAATATTAAATAAAGTTATGATTATTAATAATTACAAACAGGTACAAATGTCAAATATATTTAGCATAGATCAAATATGCTACTATGATAATTAGTTCATATTTATTATAACAAAATAACCATGTCTGTACTGACAAGTAACACTTTTTAAAACATATAAATAAGTATATAAATGTATTTATTTATTTATCACATACAATTAAATTATTATGAGGAGGGGTTTCATATTAAATTCTAGTCTACAACACTAGTCTGGTATCACTAGCACACTACATAGTAAATTTGGATTCAAAAGTTATTGTAGTTGAATTAGTAATTTACTAGGGCTCGGATTTATATGTAAATAGATATTTTCTCTGCGATGTGATAAACTAATTTCAGCAAGTGATAAATTTGTTTCACAAGATTTAAGCTATTGATTTTACATATTTCACAATTATTCAATTTTTTCTTACATATTTAGACAATTATACTGTTTTAATGTTTTTTCTTCAGAGTTTAGAATGGTTGATAGGTTATCATGACTAGGTATTTATTAATATCGACGATCTTTTGAATTCGAAAATTTAAAAGTACATATTATTATTAATTGTAATCAAGATAATTAGATAACTAGATAAATTAAAATTTTTTTTAATACGTTTCATTATTATTATATATTATTAACTATTATTAACATTTTACGACAATTTCGGCGATCTTTTGGATTCGAAAATGTTATTAATTGTAATCAGCATACTTAGATAAATATAAATTTTTTATTACATTTTATTCTATCATCAATTATTATTATTATTATTATTTTTTTTGATAATACAAATTTTGAATTCTTTAGCACATATTTTTGTTGTATAAATACATACTTTGGTTATAAAATTACATATAATTCCGAGCCCCAGTAATTACCATTCTAAGTAATATGCTTTAATAATAATATTTTATCAATCATACAAATTTGATCCATAATTTTATATTCTTATGTATTAAATCTAAAATGTGAGAAGGATACAACAGCATTGTGTTTAACAACAGATTCAACAATGATTTCTTGTCATAGATCTCAATGATTTAACAGTAACGACAGGGCTGGAATGGATAATTGATTTATTCTTTTTTTCAAATTAATTTTGTAACAGCTTGTGAGTTGAAATCTGCCATTCATGCTGAAACTTGTGAGCTTCCAGTAGTTTTTGAGGCTACTACAAACCACCCACGACCGAAGGGGAGCACTTCGGCCGTGACTTATGAGCCGCACCGCGTGGTGGCCCGAGGGCCACGTCGGTGGAACTCATAGGCTTTGCACACGCAACGGCAAATGAATGCCGAGGATTTATGTGGGGAAAGAGAAATAAAAAAAAAATATAATAATTTAAGTTTGGCTATTAGAATAAATATAATAAATTAATATAAGTGAAATTATATCATTTAAATAATAATAAAATCTGGCACATACAATGTAACATAATAAATTGGACATGTAATAACGCTATATAATAAATTGGACACATGGCAAGTGTAAAATAATATGTCGGGCTGACACATGGCAATTATAAAATGATATGTCGGGCTGACAATAAAAGTTGTGGCACGTTTTTCTCGGCCCACAGGAGGCGACACACCATATTTCTCATGGTGTGCCCTCACAGGGTTACCGGGAAAAACGGCTTTGGCTGACATTAGCCGGAAACATAATTTTGTGGTAGCAATTTATTTTGGGGACCCGCGTCGTGAGTAGTAAGGGGGTACGTATAGGACACTTTTTATATTACAAAAAAAGCCTTAAAAATT
>NW_021770680.1:471-1396 GCF_005508785.2 Acyrthosiphon pisum | reverse complement strand
AGAGTTATGATTTAATAAAATCTGATTTTATGTCAAACCTGCCATTTACGTAGACATGTACGTGACGTGACACTTAAAATCGTATCTCGTCATTATTTCCCCATCGAATCGATCACGAAAACTCTAGACGCCATGTCGTATTCGAAAATGAACGTGTTTCACTGGCACATAATAGGCGACCAGAGCTTCCCGTATCAGAGCAGCGCTTTTCCGAACCTGAGGTCTGACACCTAAAAATACCACTAAAACTACAACTACAACTACTATACTAACTACTATACTACGACCATAACTACCACTAAAACTACTATTTTTTTTGGTTTCTTAACCTACGACTATAACTACCACTAAAACTACTATTTTTTTTTGGTTTCTTAACCTACAGCTACAACTAAAACTAATACTAACTACAACTATTGAGAGTTGATGTGATGCTGCCGTAAATAAGTATGGAAATCGGTGGGAAAAAGCAGGATCACAACACCTGAAAAGTTTAAAATAAATAGGTTAAAAACAAACATATATTATATTCAACAATTATACACTTCTATTTCATTTCGCCATTGAACTTGTGAATACTGTGACAATAGTAGACATAGTTATTAGTTATTACAATTAAAATAATTTAAGCATACAAATATTAAATAAAGTTATGATTATTAATAATTACAAACAGGTACAAATGTCAAATATATTTAGTGTAGATCAATTATGCTACTTTGATAATTAGTTCATATTTATTATAACAAAATAACCATGTCTGTACTGACAAGTAACACTTTTTCAAACATATAAATAAGTATATAAATGTATTTATTTATTTATCACATACAATTAAATTATTATGAAACCCCTCCCTTCATATTAAATTCTAGTCTACAACACTCATCTGGTTTCACTAGCACACTACATAGTAAATTTGGAT
>NW_021770680.1:0-421 GCF_005508785.2 Acyrthosiphon pisum | reverse complement strand
TGAAAATGTACTTATGCCAAACATTAATGACTCTGAGCTCGACATTTTTCAATGCCAACCACTTAATGCAGCACGTGAAAAAATCAAACATTTCTCGCCGTTAGAAATTGCTAAAGAAATAGACAACAACTTTGTTAGGTAGGTACCTATAATACCACTGTAATAAATTGTATTACCTATCTCGACTGTCACGACCCGCGATAACATTTATTCGCCTGGCGATCGTAACGACAATAATGTGTTTGCCGATCAGTTGTCATTCGTAGTCTCTCGAACGTTTTACTACCGTCCACTGAAAATCATTATTGTGTATAATATAATAAAACACTAACCAATTTAAAATAAAAGTATACAGTCCACTTTAAATATCGAACATTTTGGTTCATTCGACCGGATTTTTAGTGTATTTATCATCAGTAAT
>NW_021770679.1:60011-70251 GCF_005508785.2 Acyrthosiphon pisum | reverse complement strand
ATAAATAATTAAGTATTCCTATATTTTACACTGCCAGATTTCAGAACTCAATTTGTATGAATTTGTATGACCATTTTTGGAATTTGTATGCGACCCCCTCCCGAGTTATAATCGAAAAACCAATTTTCCCGTGTCCCCCGCCCCCCTTCGACGGAATTTTCTAATTTTTCCTACGCGAAACAATTAAACGCTATTTGTATGAATTTGTATGACCATTTTTGGAATTTGTATGCGACCCCCTCCCGAGTTATAATCGAAAAACCAATTTTCCCGTGTCCCCCGCCCCCCTTCGACGGAATTTTCTAATTTTTCCTACGCGAAACAGTTAAACGCTATTTGTATGAATTTGTATGACCATTTTTGGAATTTTTATGCGACCCCCTCCCGAGTTATAATCGAAAAACCAATTTTCCCGTGTCCCCCGCCCCCCTTCAACGGAATTTTCTAATTTTTCCTACGCGAAACAGTTAAACGCTATTTGTATGAATTTGTATGACCATTTTTGGAATTTGTATGCGACCCGCTCCCGAGTTATAATCGAAAAACCAATTTTCCCGTGTCCCCCGCCCCCCTTCAACGGAATTTTCTAATTTTTCCTACGCGAAACAGTTAAACGCTATTTGTATGAATTTGTATGACCATTTTTGGAATTTGTATGCGACCTTCCCTGTCATACAATTTTTTTTATATATAAAACACCTGTATATGAGTGGTTACCCAAAACCTAAGACATAAGTATTAAATAAAACTGGTTAGAAAAACAGTTAATAGGTATAGAATACCTTGTTTTAATAACTAAAATCGAAAATGCAAAATTTGTATTGGTTTCTGTGTTCCCGTTTGTATCTAATTCTTTGATTGTTGATTATTGATGTTTTAATTGTTTTATATAATAATAATGTTTTAATATATAAAACTTAACTATATAATATGAATAGGTAATATTAAATTCACCACGTACATGTAGAAATATAGTAGAGTTCTTCATAGTTATTGAATGTTGAGTAATTTTTGTTTCCATTATAAATGTTAAACAATACAGTAAGCAACTTTTACACTTGAATTAAATCGTGAAAAAAAAATCGTGAACCCATCGTGAATATTAATATAATTCAAAAATTATAGTATTATACAACCCTATAGGTTTTAAGTTACATCCATAATAATATAATATGTAATCTATATATCTATAGGTATACTATTATCCAAGTGATTCAACATTTATTTTAAATTTTAATACCATTTCAATGCATTTTTTTTTAAATTTAACTGAATTTATTAATTTAAGCGAAGTTAAATTAGTATAGTATTTGTTAATCTTATTTTAATTTAATTGAAAAAAAAACACTTTACTAAATTATATAAGTTAAAAACTATCATTAACTTGCCCGGCCATGGATTTAGGTGATTCATGTTTATTATTATTTGCTTATAAGTTGTTTTTAACAATAATATACACAATATAACGTGCATACCCTTCTTACTTGAAATACAACAATATCTATGCTAGTACAATATGTGATGTTTGTATTGGAAAATTAAACGTTAATAAGATTAATTATAGTGTATTATGATATTAGTATATTTTTGTCGTAAATAATATTTTTAGATTCTTACTTTACAACATTGTGTCTATTTTTATATCGATTTAACTAATTTTCGTTACGGGATTATTTCATTTTGCTTATACCATTCAATCGTATAACAACTATTTCCTGTAGTGTATACTGTTTTAATATTGTGAATATTTAAGCTATTTGTTTGTACGGATACATTAAAGAGGTTCAAAATGGTTGGAAGAAAACCTGCAATAGAGCCTCTTGAAGTTGTTGAGGCTGTAATGCACTTTAAAGAGAGGGTAGTAATGAATGACGATGGTGATAACAGAAGTAAGTATCTTTTAATACATACCTACCATACATTATTAATATTTGTAATTTTAGTGAAAAACATCGTCGTACATGTACCAAATAATAATAATGATGTTATATTGGAATCAGTGACCCAACAGGGGGGTCTGGACTACTCCCTTCCACATCTTGGACCATACCTATAATAGTATAATGGGCTATAACATAAGATACTTTTTTTATCTATTTAATTTAGAATAGGTAATAAAATTCCACACAAACTGTTATTAGAAACAAAAATAATAATTGTACGATAGTTTTATAATAACAAAATGTATGATAACTGATAGTAGGTAGTAGGTACATATAGTGTGAAAAAGAAAAACGTTTCGTAATTTTCGTATCCTGTTGTCCAGACAAAAGTTTTGTGGGATGCATTTTATTCCGTTCTTCCTCTTACTGTTAATTTAAAAGATTTATTTTATAATAAAATTGTTTTATTTTCGATATTTTTAAATGGCATTATTCAATAGAATATTAGAATCTACAGTAACTTTTTCAGTGGTATTTTTGGATTCTTGTTTTGACCATTTTAGCGGGTAGAAAATATAAAATTTATAATGTATTAATGTCATAGTATTATTGTCAACGACGTAAAAGGTAAGTACCTAGTAGGTAGTAGGTACCTACTTAAACTGAGTTATACCTAATAATAATATTATATTTTTATTTATAATATAGCCTATATACTTATATACTATTATTATTATATTATAGTAGGTACAGTCCCACCGGGCACCGACCTGTACGTTTTCAAATGTGTGCGTGCGTGTTGCAAAATATAATATACAAATATCTATTTATATTTTATAATATTCATAATATTAAATCTATGTAAAACATTTTAAATGTTATTTGCGATTATTTTTTGTACATGACAGATATTCAGCATGTACTATGTAGTCTGTTGGTAGTATAGGTACGGGTGTAGTCCAAACGGGGTGGTAAACCGTACAATAATTATTAGAAAAAAATATCTACCTATTATTTGTTTTCAAAATTCCAAAAAGAAGGTGCGTTTCATTCCAAATTTAGAATTAGAATTTTTTTTTGTAAGAGATGCTGATGAAGTTGAAAAATCGTTTCGTACAATATTTAAATCCGTATTTTCTATAAAACATGTTAGATTTATATGTTATAAATTATAATATATGGTGGCAGATAGGTATATATAGAATAGTACTACAAAAATTAAAAAAACATTTATTGACATCATCAGTACCAGATACTGGCTACTAATGTAGTACTATGTCCTATATGTACGGTGTACCTATGTAAAAACAATTTACATATTATTTTTTTTTAAATGTCCCGTATTATTATTTTATTTCTATGGCTACTAGCTGCTCTAAATATTAATTTTAAGAGGACGCCACACCCGTATATATATTATGCTATCTGCAGCAAAAACTATTTTGGCGCGGGAAAGAACCGAGAAGGCTACAGTAATAACTAAGAAACGAAATTTTCATCATATTAAAAGGAAAATTTTAGCTGTGAAGTATTGTTTTTTTTTTTCGATATTAGAACAAAAAAATGTATTAAAGTTTGAAAAACACAAAAAATAATGGATTTTGAAACAATAAGAACTTTTTTCATATAAGTTATATTAAAAAAATAAAAACGATATTTCACAGATAATGTTCTGAGCTATATTGTTTATAAATTTAAAGTCTCCACTGTCACTACAGTCTAAGTGGTTCTATCCCGCGCAAAACCATTTTTGTTATGGTGAGCATTTGTAAGACGGTGACAACACATGCGGGTGTGGCGTCGTCTTATAACGTCAGTGGGTACAATCTGAAGATACGCGTTATATTATTAGATATAATTATGCCGTTTAGATGTTATGTTATGAATTATTTAACTTTTTTTTGTAATTACAAATATATTAATATAAGTATGCAATTATGTATTTTCTCAAATTCTAAAATATTATTAAACATTGATTTACATTTTCATGAAAAATGTATTGTACTTACGTGAATAGATTTTGGTACCAGAATTTTTGTGGTTTTTTGTTTGTGGTTAAATGTCTATTTTCTAACGAGTATGAAGCCCCCTTGAAAAACTTCTGGTTGCGCAAATGATTAGACTAATGTGCTGTGTAAATGTAGTTTCAGATGTCTAAATGTTCATGTCATTTTAAGGCATTTGTCTATAAGCTAATGTCTTTTAAAATGTTATTTAAAATATATTTATTATACATACTTACCTACCACCAATTAATTATATTAGAAGTTTTAAAACTACAAAATAATTTGTAAATCATCGTGATTTTTACGAATTTTGTCAAAATTAGAACTTTAATTTCTTATAAATCATTGATTAATTAATCTTACCAGTTTGTAGAACTTCTTTATTTCAGTACAAGAAACTTTTCTAATTGTTAGGAGGGGGGGGGGGGGTTGAATTCCACACTTTCCTCAAAAATTGTTAATACCATTAATACCAATGATCAAAAAGAATTCTAAAATTAATTTGTTATTATGATTTACACAATATATTATAAAATTAATTCAAATTATATAAAAAAAATGATGAATAACATATAAGGTAAATAAAAACAATTAACTAAAAAAACTTATTAAGATTATTAATAAAATGTTGGTAAGTGAATGCCGCTCTGCTGTACAGTAGGTTATAAGTGAGTCACCGTAATGGATTCTATTAAATCTGAATCCTATGATATAATATCATTATTCATTGTATAAGAAAAACGATTCTGAGCGAAGACGGTAAGTCAGTCCATAGTACCATACTAAGTGTATTATATTGTGAATAATGTAATTAATTTTAGTTTTAGGCATTAGTATTTACTATAGTTGGTTAAATTCATTTTCCCCCAAAAAAAAATACATTTTAAAATGCCATTGCGTGTTTTAATATGTAATTTCGTCCAAATTTGAATTTAAAATGTCTAAAAAATAAATGTGTTTTTAGATTTTTCGGTAACAGTATGAACTATTTATGGGAATCTTTGTTTTAAATTTTCAACCCTTAGTTATAAAAACTAAACATTTTATAATTTTTTAATTACAATGATTGACAATTTTCGAGATTTTGATAAATTTTGTCAAAATTTGAATTTTAAATGCTTATAAAAAAAATTGTGACTACGGATTTTTAAAATTTTTCATTCGCCTTTGAACAATTTATTTGGAGCCTTCTATTAAATTTTCAAGATTTTTTACTCAATAAATAAAATTGTATTGGTATTTATAGAAAAAAAACTTTGGAAACTATCAATGTCCGTAAAAAGTTTAAAATAAGTCAAACAATTTTGAAAACAATATAGTTTGTAGAAACTACTTATATTAACCTTCAGTAAAAATTTCATGTATCTACCGTAATATCTTATTGAGTTACACCAACAATCAATATTGTGTAAAAATTCCTGTTCTTTTTTTAATTTTTCATTTGTTTTACGGTACTTTGAAAACTACTAACTACTACAAATGCTTACTTTTGACCCCCCAAAGTACCAACTAGATTCACTTTCCTATCAGAAAAACGTCTGTGAAGTTGGCCACCCGACTTTACCCGATTCTCTTCAAACCTATACCAATATTTTGCAACTTATTTGCAACTATTTGCAACACCATTTTGGAAATTTGCAACTCCATACTTTAATAGATATCAATATTCTTGTATCGGTGGAATGTATTCAATTTTTATTAAACAATATACCTATAAAAACCCTTGATAAAAAACTATATTCAATCAAAAAATTATGTATTTAGAATAGAAAAATATCATAATTGAACAAAAAAATCTATCTTGACAAAAAACCTTAATGAAAAATCTCTATTGAATACAAAATACTCTAATTTTTAAAAATTAATTGTATAAAAAATCTATAAAAAAAAGCCTTAGTAGAATGCCTGTAGTTAATAAAAAAATAATCAATTTTTAATAAAAAATGTATATTTGATAAAAAAAAAATAAACCTTAGTCAAATTACCAAGTAAAAAAATGTAATTGATAAAAAACGTAAATTTAAAAAAGTAGAAATAGATAAAGAAATGTTAAAAAATCTAAATTCATAAAAAATGTAAATTAATAAAAATTCTAAATAAAAAATAAAAAAAAGTTGATAAAAAAATGTTAAAAAATGAAAGTCAAAATCGATAAAAAAAATGTTAAAAAATGAAAAAATCCGAAATTAATAAAAAATTAAATTTATAAAAAAAATGTTTATATGAATTTACATTTTTTATGAATTCAGATTTTCAGTATTTTTTTACTTCAATTTTTTTTAACTTTCTATTTAAAAACCAAAATTCATAAAATTTGAAACATTAAAAAATGAAATAGATAAAAATTGTTTAGTTAAAAAAAGTCGAAATTGATAAAAAATATAAAAAAAATAAATTGATAAAAAAAACGTAAAATTAAAAAAGTGGAAATTGATAAAGGAATGTTAAAAAATTTAAATTCATAAAAATGAACAAAATAATAATCAAAATTCATAAAAAATTAAATAAAAAAATATTAAAAAATTAAATTGATTAAAAAATGTAAAATTAAAAATGTCGTTAAATTTGTTAAAAAAATATTATAAAATGAAGTTGAAATTGATAATAAAAATGTTAAACAATGAAAAAAGTCGAAATTGTTGAAAAAATTTTATAAAATTAAGTCAAAATTGCTAAAAAAAAATTTAAAAAGTCGATATTGATAAAAAAAAAATATTAAAAAATTTAAAGAAGTTGAAATTGATAAAAAACTGTTAAAAAATGAAAAAAGTTGAAATTGATAAAAACAAATATTAAAAAATTAAATTCCTAAAAAAATATTTACATTTTTTATGAATTTATATTCTTAGTATTTTTTATTTCAATTTTTTTTAATTTTCTATTTTAAAATTTATATTTTTTAACATCTCTTTATCAATTTAATTTTTTAATATTTTTTATCAATTTCGACTTTTTTAATTTAAACAATTTTTATCTATTTCATTTTTTATGAATTTTGGTCTTTAAATAGAAAATTTGAAAAAATTTGAAATAAAAAATACTAAAAATTTTTTTTTTATGAATTTAATTTTTTAATATTTTTTTATCAATTTCGACTGTTTTCATTTAGTAATATTTTTTTTATCAATTTCGACTTTATTTTTTAACATTTTTTTTTATCAATTTCAACTTTTTTTATTTTTTAACATTTTTTTTATCAATTTCAACTTTTTAATTTTTTATCAATTTTGACTCATTTTTTAACATTTTTTTATGAATTTTATTTTTTATTATTTTTTTTAGAATTTTTATGAATTTACATTTTTTAACATTTCTTTATCAATTTCAACGCTGTTTGAACTTGACCCCCCAAAAGTATTTTTGGGTTTACGGGCCCCACGATGAATTGCAAATTTTTTGACGAGATGCAATAAATTGCATAAAAATTGCAAATTTTTGATACCATTTTGAAGTCTGTGGGACCATCTGGGGGGCAACTTCACGAATGTTCCATATTGTATACTTTTGTTTCGTGGCTATTGTGTGTAGTGAGCCATGACTCATGAATTTAAATTTTAAGAACATTTCCCTAAAATTAAGTAGTTAAAATTTGACAAAATTCCTGAAAATCTACACTGTTTTTTTTTTTAAATTTCAAAAATATCTGAATAAGTTTTTGAACATTACATACAAGTTTCCATATAAGTTTATTTTATTAAAGTTATAAAAATAATAAATGTAAGCTACCAATATGTTTTATAACTCATAGGCGTTTAAGTTAAATATTTAGATATCAATTATCATCAATTTAGTTATAATTAATTGCTGTAATTTTAAATTTTAGGTATAGTTGTTGCAACTAATCCTGTATGGTGCGAGATTAGCTGTTACTTAAATGGTCGTATGACTGGTGCAGCATTACATACATTTGTGTATCGTAATGCACATGGTATTAAAGACAGTTTAGGTCTTGTTTCTGGTCAGAACAAAAAGAACAGTTTAATGACGGAAGAAAATAGTTCGCACGATGATAGTAAATAATATAGAATATAGATATTATGTCAAGTTGGATGATTTTTAGTGGTTAACGCACGAAAAGTTGTAACTCAAAGCATCTCAATAAATTATTAAAGTTTTTTAATCAGATATATTTCTAATAGCATAAAATATATAATTAAAAAAGTATGAAAAAAATAATTAAATTATATCAAATTGTCCTTCCTAAATAAATTATCAAAATTAACCTGATGTTAGGTTTTAATAATTTTATTAAATTAATTTATAGATGATTCTAGTGAAGGGAATAGTGATATATCATTAACACTACCATCAAAAAAAATTGTATTCACATTCTCACCTGAAGAATGGAAAAGTGTAGAACCGGAAGAAGTCTTTTACAAAAATAATGATAAACGCTGTACACAAAGTTCCAGAAAATACCATGTATTGCCAAAACATACATGGACCCCATTATTGGCTGAGCATTTTTGGGAGCACACTAAGTTACCTTGTTGTCTATCTTTTCGCAGAGCAAGAGTACACCCATATGGTAATATTTATGTAAAAATTGTTGGAAAATGTACTGTATGTGACTCCTATTTCGAAGGAATTGTGCACGAAAGACCTCCAGCAACTGCAAGGTATTCTTAAACAAACAATCGATTTTACTAAACTTTATTCCATATTTTATTAATTTTAAATTAAAAGTAACTTAATTTGTACTGTTATTATACTTTTTTTCAGAGTTCTTATGGAATGTTCCTACACAGGTAATTTTGATGAAGTGCATAAAGCAAAGAAACGTCGCATGATTGGACCTGCACAATCAAAAGCTATTACAGCTATGATTAATGACGGTCGTTCAAGCGAGTCATTTCGAGAGACAGAAGTAGCTCGGTTAATGAAAATAGGTAGGTATTTAGCTTAAATATTATAAATATAACTGTATTATTTATCATAATTAAAATACTAAAAATGTTCACACTGTCCAAAAACTTGAAAATACATTTTTCCAAATCAAGTTCAAAGTCACAAATTAATAATGAGTGTTGTGGTGGGGCTAACTTCATGAAGCACCACTCCCCGTCACTTTGGCACATCTGTTCAAAAATCAACGTCAACATTTAGCAAATCAATTGATCAAAAAATATTTCAGTATCTAAATTTTCTAGATTAAAAATAATCGATTTAAATGAATATCAAAAAATGTTTGAAAATAATTAATAAAACTACCCCAGTAAAATAACTAAAAATGAATGTATAATATTATAACTAATTCAAATAAAATACTTAAAATTAATTAATACAATTATGCATATTAATCTATACATATAAAAGAAAAAAAATGTTCTTACTAATGACTATCTACCTATGTCCTTTTTGCATTCCTAATCCGTTTATCCGATTGCGATGAAATTTGATACAGAGATAGATTAGACCTCGGGAAATGAAATACGCTACATTTTGTCTCAAAAGAGGTGAATAAGAGGTCCAACCCAGGTATGTTCTCAAACAGAGATTTTTTGTTTGTTTGTTTTCAAATTGTTGCTATTGGTTTTAATATTAATTTTTATCATTATTAATACGATAAACTTGTGTATTAATGTATTATAGTACAGAATATATAGAAATCGTACCCTGGTAAACCATTTTTTGATACTTAAGAGTTAAACTAAACACTCCACGAGATCCCGCCATCCAATACAGGTTAATTTCCTACATGTTGATATACGGCTCACTACTCACAAAAACCTAGCAATAGCAACGCATTTCCATGTCCAGCTAGTAATTAACTTAATAGTTGTTGTGGAAATGCCTTTTTCTATGTATAAAAATATATTAGCCCCCAATAGAATGAGTTTTAAGTAAAGTAACTTGGCCAAATATATGGTCGTAAATTCATTTTTTTAAATTTAATTTGATGTGTAATTAATTTTTTTTTTTTAAATTGAATTTAATGAATACTTTTTTTTTGCTTTTTTATTACTTAAATTGCTTGTTTAAGGATTGATTTTGCTACAAAATTTGAGCCCTAGAGTAAAAAAATAACTTACTAAAAATTATTACATTCTTTAGTCACTTTTATTTTTATTTGTATTAATTTTTTTTTAAATATGAATTTTTTTAATTGTATTAATTAATCATTTTTATTTAGATATGTTTTATTCAATTAAGATTTTTTTTTTATTGAGTATTGAGTTTTATATGTATATAGTATATATAGTGTTGAGTTTTATTTATTGAGTTATTTTTTATAGATTTTTTAAATAAATATTTTATTTCGGGGTTTTTTATTTACATTTAATTTTTTATTTTACCAAGATATTTTATTCAATCAAATTATTTTTTAATATTGAATATAGATTTATTTTA
>NW_021770679.1:55626-59961 GCF_005508785.2 Acyrthosiphon pisum | reverse complement strand
TAACATGTTTCTAACACTTAACCAGGTAATAAGGCTTACAAAATTGTTGTATTATTTTATTATCTGCGAGTTTGTGGTGCACTTTTGTACATTTTTTAGACAACTGTGATGTTTTGATTTTTAAATACTTATAGCTAACAATAATCGAAATCATTAGTCATAGGTACTTGTGAAGTAATGAATATAAGAATATAACTTAAGAATAAAATAAACTCGCTAAGTTTGAAATTTCCACTAAAATAAATAATTTCTGCTATTTGATAGTCTTCAGTTATATATTTTTTTTTGTTATCTTACGTTTGGAATTACATTTAAAATATTTCACATTTACTTTTTAGGAGGAAATAATCCATCAATTATTCCTACGGGAAATGCCTTACGATTACTCAAATCACGTAAAATTGCTTCTGAAAAAAGAAATAAAGATGCTCTTACTGCTATTGCTCTTATGAAAAAAGAAAACGAATATAAAGATATTATTCGAAATGTGGGATGTGACCCATTTTTTATTTATTATTACAATCAAGAGCAAATCCATATGTATCGAGAATATTCTAAATCTGTTAAACATCCACAGATAATAATAGATGCAACTGGATCTGTTGTAAAGAATTTCATGAAATTTGGACTTGAAAAAACAAAGACCCTTTTCTTATACGAAGCGGTAGTGTATGATAAAGGAAACAATCATAGTTTCACAGTCACCAACATGATAAGTGAGAGTCACAACACTATTTCGATATCAAATTGGTTGGCCAACTGGATGGCTAGTAATGTTCCCCAGCCTAAGCAGACTGTTTGCGATCAGTCTTTGGCTTTACTTTCTGCAATTGTGAAAACATTTACTCAGTATTCTTCTTTAAAAATCTATATAGAAGTTTGTGCCGATATCATCAGTAATAGATTACCTAGGGATTCTCGCTGGCTACCTCAATGCTATGTAAGATTAGATATAGCTCATTTTATGAAGCTCGTATGTCAGTGGCCCTCACTTAAATTGTTAAACAGGAAAGTACGAGAAATCATTCTCAGAACAATTGGTCGTTTAGTGAAATGTCAGGATCTCGAAGATGTTTATACATTATTGTTATCAGTTTTTATATCAATAACTAATGAATCAAATGGCTTAGTAAAAAATACTGCAGTTGAAACATCATGTGAAAGGCATAACAAAAGACTAATGGAAATTGTCTCTACCGGAATTATCGAATTAGATGAACAACTTGATGAACTAGTAGATTATTCTGGAACTGGATCCGATACCCAAGATATGTTGGAAGAAGAATTTTGTAATTTTGAAGGTCTTGAAGAACATAATCGTTTTCAACAATGGGCGGAAAAAGTGTTTATTGAAAGTGAAAAACACAAACAAGAAGGAACAGGTATAAATCCTCTATATGCTCCCGAAATTGTTCCAAATTTAATTAAAATGATGAAATTACTACCACTGTGGTCAGGAATAATGATGCCCATTTTTGGTTTTGGAGATGTTATTTCTAGTTCTGCAGCAGTTGAGTCCAGTTTCAACAAATTAAAAAATATAACATTTAAGCATATATCACTACCAACAGATATAGAAACCTTTCTGGAAACTCATTTGCTTTCACTGCGTGGATCATCACTATTAAAATCTGCAGAAGTATTTCCAACTGATATTAGCAATAATGCTGAAACAGAAAATCTCGTTATTCGAAATAAAAATTATAATTTAAATATTTCAAACTGTCCTTTATGTAAATCTGGATCCTTTCCTTCCGAAAATGGAGCACATAAATGTTCAGTATGCAAAATACCAGTCCATGCACTATCAGAGTGTTCAGCACATCTTCAAAATGAAGATGATATTCGTTTATGCTATAGCTGTTTGGAAATAAATGAAAAGTCTAAAGAAAACAATGCAACAGATAACTGGTGTCGACGATCTAAAAAACAACTGAAAAGTGCATCTTATATCATTCCTAATCCGCACTTACGCCACGTTAACATTGGTAACTCTCGAAACTCACGTAATTTACCTTTACTTAAAAATGGATCACGTGCTGATGAGCTTAAGGCCTGTGCACTTAAAAGTCAAAATACAAACGTAATTTTGAGTAACACGTGTGCCTTTGACTCAATTACATCAATGATTATGGTTTCATTCTGTGACAGTCAAAATTATTCAAGTGGTCTTTTGAAAAATAAAACGAAATTTGTTGAGTTCATTTCTGAATTGGTGAAAAATGGCATAACTTCACATACATATTCCGAACGAGCAGAATTAATAATCACATCGCTTAATCCGAACAGAGAAACAATGGAATATAATACGACATTAGTAATCTGTGATACTACACCAAAATCAGTATTTAAATCTATGTTAAATGAATTCCCTACTTTGAAAGAAACAAGCAAATGCTCAAATGAAAAATGTGAGAAATATCAAGAGAAGTGTCGAGATCATTGCTTTGTTACATTTACTACTACAAGTGGACAAGTTGATGATCTTCAAGAACTTATAAGTAATCGAATGAAGACTGAAGAATTTATATGTAACCACCAAATGAATGAGCCGGAAAATATGCCATGCGTTTGCTTGCGAAAAACAAGTTATGAGGTATCACCGCTTCATGTGTTAATTGAAATTTTATATTGGAAAGGTAAATTAAAATCATCAATAAAATAATAAAACAAATATTTATAATTTTGATTCTATTACAGGTGAAAACATGCAGCAAAGTAGTGAGGCAGCATCCCACATAAATGTAAAATTATGTGATATCCCTGAAGTCATAATTCATAACGATACATCGTATGACCTAAGGGGAGTATTAAATTATAGACCAGGAAAAAGTTTTCTTAGAAGCTCCATAGGACATTACACAACATATGCCAGAAGAAGGGGAGGTAATTGGGAACTTTACGACGATTTAAAGAAAAAACCTATGCCAATATCTGAAAATACAACAGCATCATGCGAACTTCTATTTTACAGTGTATAATTTTATATTTATATTGATTTTAATTATTTAAATGAAAAAGACAATCATTTTAAATATTGTTTTGTATTCATAAAAAATACAGAATTCTAAAACAAAATATAAAGCAATCAGAAATATAAGAGGTATTTTTTATGCAATCCACAGGGTTAAACAAAAAAATATATTTTTTATATGTATACCTATATAAAAAAAAAGGTGGGTAAGTACATGTCGCTCTGCTGTACAGTAGGTCACAAGTGGGTCAATGTATAATAGATTGTATTAAACTTCAATTCAAAGATATAATACCATTGTATAAGAAAAACGATTGTGAGCGGAGACGATTCGTCAGTCTGGATATATTTTATATTGTTATTATTTAATATATACTGTAAGTTGAATTGATATTACAATATTATTTTAAATGGGTTCATAGATATTCTTCCACTATTACGCGAGGGAAGGTCGCATACAAATTCCAAAAATGGTCATACAAATTCATACAAATAGCGTTTAACTGTTTCGCGTAGGAAAAATTAGAAAATTCCGTTGAAGGGGGGCGGGGGACACGGGAAAATTGGTTTTTCGATTATAGCTCGGGAGGGGGGTCACATAAAAATTCCAAAAATGGTCATACAAATTCATACAAATAGCGTTTAACTGTTTCGCGTAGGAAAAATTAGAAAATTCCGTTGAAGGGGGGCGGGGAACACGGGAAAATTGGTTTTTCGATTATAACTCGTGAGGGGGTCACATACAAATTCCAAAAATGGTCATACAAATTCATAAAAATAGCGTTTAACTGTTTCGCGTAGGAAAAATTAGAAAATTCCGTTGAAGGGGGGCGGGAGACACGGGAAAATTGGTTTTTCGATTATAACTCGGGAGGGGGTCACATACAAATTCCAAAAATGGTCATACAAATTCATACAAATAGCGTTTAACTGTTTCGCGTAGGAAATATTAGAAAATTCCGTTGAAGGGGGGCGGGGGACACGGGAAAATTGGTTTTTCGATTATAACTCGGGAGGGGGTCGCATACAAATTCCAAAAATGGTCATACAAATTCATACAAATAGCGTTTAACTGTTTCGCGTAGGAAAAATTAGAAAATTCCGTCGAAGGGGGGCGGGGGACACGGGAAAATTGGTTTTTCGATTATAACTCGGGAGGGGGTCGCATACAAATTCCAAAAATGGTCATACAAATTCATACAAATTGAGTTCTGAAATCTGGCAGTGTAAAATATAGGAATACTTAATTATTTATATTACGGGGGCTGGAGACATGTGTCGTCAGCCCCCCTTCAGTATTTTCGATATTGCTCGAATACTGGTGTCGTACAAATTCTAAGAACCGTCATACAAATCATACA
>NW_021770679.1:51370-54581 GCF_005508785.2 Acyrthosiphon pisum | reverse complement strand
GCATTTCGATTTTGAAAAAAATATTTTGGGGTGATTTTGCAAAAAATATTTTAATTATTATTGCATTTCAATTTTCTGATCTTTTTGCACATTGTTTTCTTTGTGATCTTTTATTGATATAATATGGACTGCGCCAGGAATGGTATATATATACTACTAATAACATTGTATGAACTGTAATGTTTAATTTTATATTTTTTCATTAAATCTTGAAATTGTGTATTATAAAATTCCGTACCATTATCTGTCTGTAAAATTTTTGGATAAGCTTTTTTCAATATATTAACCATTCCTTTTGTACATTCTTTCGCTGATTTATTTTTCAGCGGTTCCACAAATACATATTTGCTATATGTATCTATAACAACTATTATAAATTTAAAACCATATTTTTTTTTAGAATGTGATTGCATATCCATTACATCAGCTTGCCATAGGTCGTCAATAAACCGTGTAACCACACTGCGTCTAGGAAATATTTTTCTCGCTGGTCGATGTAGCTCATAAGCTATACCCTCTAAGGTCGTCATTATGCTATAATATTTCTCTCGCGCAGTTCTTCTAAAATAGATATAATTTCATTATTAACACCAGTATTACCAACACTTTGTGATGATACCAAAAGATTTAATCTAGTTACTAGCTCATTCGGTTCGTCATAATAAACTAATTGTGTTTGAGGTATTACGTCTTTATATAAACCACTACCTGTCTTAGGATCAGGCGATGAAGTAAAATTAATCATATCTGTAGACATACGATCTGTAGGTGACGAACTGCTTGCTGATTGATTAAAATCAAATGGTTTTTTTTCTTGTGTTATTTTTACTACGTTTTAGCGTTAAATAACCCAAAAGGAGTAGAAGGTAAAGTATTGTTAAATGATTTTAAGTTAATTCGAGGAGTTGTATTCTCATTAATTTTAGCTATTTCTTCATTATACTGTTTTTCCTCCATTTTCATTCGATCATACAGCGGTTTTACAACAGTCATCCATTTATGATACCTCAAGGGTCTAGGTTTTCCATCTGTTTTTAAATGGACTCCAGAAGTTTTCAAAATATTGTAATAAGATTCTATATCTTCTAAAGTTGTTTTTTTTGGTTCCTTCTCATATAATAAAGACCATAACCCTGGAGTAAATTGATAATATTTATTAAGCAACAGTAATTTACCGTGAATAAAAGTTATAGAATGTTTTCCTATTTTATATGAATCACTATCTTTATCATAATGCATACCATAGGATTTATCATAACGTTTTGATTTAGGACGGTTATTTAAAAAATTTTCAAATGATGTATTTAATTTATCGTCATCTCCTTCACTAGTGCATGAGGTTTCTGATTTATTTTCTAGTTCAGTTGACTGTGTGTTACATATTTCATTTTGTTTTGAATGTGTACTCAATGGTTCAATTATTGGTTTAAATGCTTCACGGAAATAGTTTTCAGAATCTTAACACCCCGTTTCATTTCCATTATTTTTCGTTTAATATTTTTTTTTGACGTTATGAAATTTTTCAAAAAGACTTTTTCTTTGTTCATTGTAAATAAAAAGTGAAATATATCTGTATCGTATGACTACTGATAACACAATGCAAATAATAACTGTGTTACGTTACATATGTATATATATATATAAATATGGTATTTTATTGAAATAATTTTAAGGACACATTTTACAAGGTTCTCCATTAGATGGTTTATAATATCAGAAAATTAATAATTAACAACAACTAATTTCAGTACAATCTTTGTCCACTTCAATACCTAAATCTCGGCAAACGCAGCTAACGTCACATCTATAGTGGGTGAAATTATTCACAGCGTCTTCATCCATAATAATGTTTTGATACTCACATTGTATTGTCACCATTTTTTCGCCTTCATGATTTTTGATTATTGAAACGACTTTGTCTTCTTTAATAAGTAACGGTAAAATCTCAGGTTCGGCGTAAATAGAATAATTTATTTCCATAAGTACACGTATTAATGATAGGTAAAATCCTCTGGTCATTTTCACGATATTATTTTTGTATTTTATATGAATACAGTTTGTAGTACCACCAGAATGAAACCCGACGTCAAATGACACTTCTTTGTTAATTTCCCAATCATACATTTCGAATTTTTAGATACTCTCCCTGCAGGCCCATGCCAGAATGAGCATGAGTGAGTACTTACACACATTCTTATACATGTATGTTAACATAATACAATACTAATTTATTTTATTTTAATAAAACGTATGAAAACCACATCTATATCTTCCTTCATTCATTTCTCGAGTTTTATCGATAACCAGAAACCAGTAATCACTGTGGTTCCAGCATAAATGCGAAATTCCTCGAAATTTTGAGAAATCCATATCTGCTGATGAATGATCGTTGAATATATGCCGTAAATTTGTATATAGTATAGCACCTGTATTCGGTTTTGAAAAACGAGTATATAAGTCGTATTTTGAAATTCTTCGATCGAAAAAAGCTGTAAATTTAAACACAATTAATTCTATAAAAGTAATGTGTAATATAGCTCAAGGATCATTCAACAACCATCTTCAGAGTCATTCGATTTATGAGTTTTTCCCGAGCGAAAGGACGGGGTCGAAAGTAATTCAGTCATCACCAAATTTAATATATTACAAATTGAATAAAACAAATATTGATTCGATAACTGTTCAGCTAGTTGATCAAGATCATAATCCGATTGATAATTTTGGTGGGTCATTGACAATCGTGTTACATATTAAACGTTACGGGTCTTGAGATGGGTTTAAAATTCAATATAAACCCGCTACTTCGGATCAGTACAACTAGTCATAAGACTAAAGTGCTACCGGCAACATCAAATAAGATAAAAATAATTGACGGTGAAGAATAAAAAATTGAATGTCTGAAAGTGATATTTTGTATATAACTTCACAGTACGAAACGGATTCTAAAATTACAAAAATTGAATATCATTCATACGTACCGTATACAACATCATTTAATAATAATGATGAAATACGTATATCGATCCAGCAAACGGATGTCTATCCATATCTACACGAAAGCTTTATTTTTTTGGAAGGAATAATTACTGATGCTACCAAAGTGAAACTATCTAATAACGGTTACTCTTACCTTTTTGAGCAAATACGGTTGGGAAATCAATGGGATAGAAGTAGACAGCACACGTGTTCTCGGAATCACTAGCTCGTTGAA
>NW_021770679.1:47201-51320 GCF_005508785.2 Acyrthosiphon pisum | reverse complement strand
TTTAGAAGTTTCAAATTACCCCACAAATAATTTTATACAATCAGAACAAAATAACTAAAATAGTTATTCCCAGGGTTTTTTAATATGTAATTTCGTCCAAATTTGAACTTAAAATGACTATAAAACGGGGGCGTCATTTCAGTTTTTTTTCTGGGTGTGCAAAATTTTAGGCAGGCCAATTTTGACATTTCACCAGGCCATTAAAAAAAATATATATTTATATATATATATATATATATATATATATGTTACAGTAAAAGATGTTAAATTTATATTTACGTTATTAACTAGCAATTAACGTTAATAGATAATAATAAATATTTTACAAGGCTTATAACGTTAATAACTAAGGATTTACGTTAATTCCAAACAATATTAGTTAATCATGTTATTTGTATTTAAATTGTTATATTATTATTTATTTTCACATGACAATGAACTGTGACATTTTGAATTGCATAATTTATTTTCCTACTAATCGACAAGTGCATTTATTTGTTTTACACTTCATTTTACAGTGACATCTTTGATAGCCTTGTGTGCCCATAAGACTACTACATCCTGCTGCTTCTCGAAGTGTTATCTCTTTTTCTTTAGATGATTCAACCAGAGTTTTGAGATCAAGCAACATTTCTTTGCATGGCACAAGTTGAGATCTCGTATACTTGTGTTTAAGAAAACCATTTTCGGTACCTAATTCAAATATAAATACATAAATACCTATAAATTTAATTTTTTTATTTTATTTTACTTACATAATTTATAAAAGCCGTTGTCAACATCAGCAATAACTTCTAATAAATTGCGTGGGGATCTACGGGCTCTATCAACGTCAGGAATGGAAATACGGACAGTTGTTCCGACTTCCAACTCTTGATATTTTTTATTTGATTGTGTCGTCATCCTTTCTGCTTGCTTTTTTAAACATTGAATTGAATTATTTCTTTCATTTGTAATATTTTCTTGACGTTTGTTGACTGAAATAAAACGTAATACCTATTTAAAATAATTATAAAATGACCGAAATGCAGGGGTCGGGTGAAGTAAAATTTATAATTATTATTTATAACTAGAATTTTTTTTTCAAACGAGCAATAAAGAGTTTTATTTTGCATTATTTAGAATTTTTAATTAGTTTAATTAATTTAAATTAATTTGTAAATTTATAATTTAAAAAAAATTAACAAACCAAGACATTTCTCGTCTCCGATTTCATTATTTTCACTGTTCTCGTCCCTGATCTCATTATCCTCATTGTTTTCGGGCTGTAGCATTATTTTTTCAATATCTTCTTCCATACTTAAATTACAAAGTTCGTCTACTGGAATGCCTACTGATGCTAATCCAACTCTTGCTTTGCACCCAAACATTGCTTCGTAAGGAGACCTTCCAATGCCTTTAATATTGAATTTGATAGAAAAAACATTATTAAACAATATTAAATATTTAATATGTAATACAAAATTATATTCATTCCTGAATGTAATGCACGGTTTTTTTGAAATTGTATAAACTTTAAACCCGAAAGCCAATCTTTGCTTTTATTGTGTGCCATCCATGTTGCTAGCATGTTTTCGACGTCGCGGTTAGCTCTTTCCACAGACCCTTGGCTCTGGCTGTGTCTAGGTTTGCCATGCACTATTTTTACATCTGGCCACATGGAATGAAGCTCAATAATTATTGAATTAACAAATTCTCGGCCATTGTCTGAATGTAAAATGGCCGGTGCCCCGAAAGTTGTATAAATATCCAACAAATTGTGCGCGATCTCTTCCGCACGTTTACTCGATAATGCTCTAAGTACCTAATACGAATTTCGTAGATGGTAAGATCGTAAGATGGTCTTGATAATTTAAAATGAAGCGGAATCCATTAATATGTTGTGATTGCATATCAATTAAATCAATTTGAGCTCTTGAATTGAAAGTGGAATGTAAAATAGGTTTTGAAACTAAGCCTCTTTTAGGATTTGATGACTTTTTTTGGCAATGTGTGCATAGATTTAAATATGCCATAATAGTTTCGTTCGTGATATTGCAATATTTTGATTTTAATTCAGAATCCATTCTACATCTTCCGCCATGGCCAATAGTAGAATGAGTCGAATGCAAAATATTGAACAACTCGTCAATTGTAACGTAATATAGTATAGTACCTATCATCGTGTACAGGTTTAATAAGACGCTCTTTATTATTTATTGTTAAAATATCATATTTACGTACCATACGATAATCTTTCATAGACTTTTTTTTCTCCTGGTGTTTGCAACACAAATTTTGAATGATTTAATTGTTCAATACGAATATTGTACTCATCAACAGTTAGAAAGGAGTTATTATCACTACGTTTTTTTTTAACTAAATCAGAAATAATGTTGTTAAATTTGTTTTTCATTTCGAGTTCGTCCATATTGAACTTTATATTAATAATAAGTCAATACAACTTAAAGAATATGAACACAATGTTATACGAATATTTTAACATACAAAATAGTATGACGTTATAACGGCGATGTCGATTCTACGCGTACCGTACGACTGACAGGTTACAGACTATCTTAGTCCGAAGTTCTATCTACTGCGGCTGTAATGCTATCTTAGTAACTAATACCATTAAGATAACATTATATAACAACATTTTCCATCGTGTGTGGAAATTATCGATAATCAAACCAAAAAAATAATAAACCACGATAATCTCTAGCTAATTATGTAATGATTGTTATTTACTAGAAAATAACGTTATTTTGATGTTTAACATCATTTACTGTAACATATATAAATGTAGGAAACCTATGCAAACCTATGTAAATATTCTTTCCTTCCCTTTTATAATTCTAATTGAAACTCATAACGACTAATGCAACTTTTAAATAGCTAGCAATTCAAAGAATTAAAAGCTTATAAGCAGTTAAAGAAACCAGCTAATGTCATTACTGTTCATATATAAAAACTTAAAATATATATATTTTATATTACCTATATATGAAAACATGTATAAGTTAATTATGACGGCGCATTGGAGTATTAATGGCAGGCCAATTGTTAACATTTTTGAAGTTAGTGGTGCCATTGCACACCCTGCCCCCCCCCCCCCCAAATGACGCCCCTGCTATAAAAATAAACTGTGCTTAGAATTTTTGGAAACAGAATTAAATATTTACGTGGAACCTTGTTTAAAATTTTCAATCCTTAGATATAAAAGTTGAACATTTTATAAATTTTAATAAAGTATTTAAATTTTCAGCACAAATAACACTTATTTGAATATCTAGTGCAAGAGTAGGATAAAAAGGACAGTTCTAAAACCAGATCCTGCTGGCAGTTCCCTATGCTGGCTAGCAGATCCCTGACCACCTCTGGGCAGATCCCGGGCGGCGCCGCCGCCGCCGTAACCCGTTTGGCCGTCGCCTGAGGAAAATAATTAAAAATTTTTTTCACCGGACCGGGTTTCGAACCCGGAACCCCGACGTCGGTGGGCCGAGCACCGTACCACTGCGCCACCCCATCACATATACTCTGTGTTAATATCTTACTCTATTTAAGTTGTAATGGATTATCATATGTAATAAAATATATTGTGTTATCATATAAAATATACCGCGCAAGTTATCATATCTTGTAATAAAATATATATTGTGTTATCATTTAATGGTTTACCGAAATATGTTATCACATAAAATATACCGCGCACGTTATCTATGTTATCATATGTAATAAAATATATATTGTGTTATCATTTAATGGTTTACCGAAATATGTTATCACATAAAATATCCCGCGTATAAACGAAATAATAATTCCAGTATGTATGTTAATAAAAATATTATTTATTATGTTTTTTTAAAAACAACTCATTAATTTCATCAAAATCACTCCCCCACCCCTCATAATTCTCCATAAGTCTATATAGTTGCTCGTTATATCCATCATCACTCCAATCCATTTCGACTGAATTTTGCGTCGCGTTTAACTCGCCAAATATTAAGTTCTCATGCTCCTGAAGCGGAATAAACTGTATTTCTCCGAAAGTCGGTGATGGATGATGTAACCTTATAGGGGCATGAGAATTAACATATTTGGTGAATCGTTGGAAACCTCAGTTCTGGAAATAAATCC
>NW_021770679.1:44921-47151 GCF_005508785.2 Acyrthosiphon pisum | reverse complement strand
TTTTACGGACACCTGTTGATCTACTTTGAAAATTACCAGTTCGATGACAATCCAGGTATGTAATGTTTTTATTCTGTCCGACAGTCTTACGAGCACTTAAGGCATAAAAACATAAATTATCTTCTTCTGTTTTTAATTTCCATTCTTTGAAATCTAAAGATATATATTTTATAATATAATATAAATAGAATTGTGACATACTAGTCTAGTCTTATAGTAAAACAGAATATTTAGTAAATCGCATTTACCATGAAGAGTTGCAAACGTTTTTTGTTCATTTTGTAATCTCACACCATGGTCTGACTCTATATGACATTTTAACATTTTTTTGTTCGTGAATAATTTATGACACGACAAATCAGGGCATTGCACGCTATTAATATTTTTTGATTCCTTAGAGCCACAAGTAATTGAATGTCGCTTTAAAGTTCTTTTGTAACTGAAATATTTATTACAAACTAAGCACTTAAGCTCTTCCATGTTACCGGTTCCAATTTCCAACTCTTCCATATTATTATTATAATTAAAAGTAAATAGTAATTAATAATAGTTAATAATATAATATTAATAATTAAGTATAACACCTGTAAGATTATATCACAGAATAAAATAATATCAATATATTATCACCTCGTTGTCAACAAAGATAAGAAGTGTGATTTTAACAAATATTGATAAGAAATGTGAACACCTCTGATTGGTTGCGCAATTTTGCTCCCGAGACGCTCGTAAATATATATTGTGTTATCATTTAATGGTTTACCGAAATATGTTATCACATAAAATATCCCGCGTATAAACGAAATAATAATTCCAGTATGTATGTTAATAAAAATATTATTTATTATGTTTTTTTAAAAACAACTCATTAATTTCATCAAAATCACTACCCCACCCCTCATAATTCTCCATAAGTCTATATAGTTGCTCGTTATATCCATCATCACTCCAATCCATTTCGACTGAATTTTGCGTCGCGTTTAACTCGCCAAATATTAAGTTCTCATGCTCCTGAAGCGGAATAAACTGTATTTCTCCGAAAGTCGGTGATGGATGATGTAACCTTATAGGGGCATGAGGAATTAACATATTTGGTGAATCGTTGGAAACCTCAAGTTCTGGAAATAAATCCGGAGATGATATTGCATTGTACTGCGGTGTATTTTGCGGGGGTGATGGTTCACGAATTGGACTCGAAAAATCACGATGCCAATTATTTATCGGGAGCGACTCCTGGCGAGATAAATATCCGCTATCTCCACTTTGGGTCTAAATAATATTTATATTTGTATTTTATGTTTTATATTTTTAAAAATATAAACTTACCATAGCACCATATTCATTGTTAAACCCCTCTAATAACCAATCCAATGGCTGTGCATCCTGACTAAATACTGGATTTGGGTCCAGTTCCATAAGCTGTCTATTAAAATCTTCACTATTGCTCGGCGATATACTTGGTGATGATGATAACCAATGAATGAGCTGTGCAGCCCGATTATTATTTGCGTTTTGTTCACTACCACTTTGTGATGAATTAGACATCTAAACCCAGTATACGCAATTTTAGAAATAATCAAAATATAATACAGAAAAACAAAACTTACATTTTCGCTGAAATTTTTTGAAAAAATAAACAGTAAAATATTGAACGTGTTTGTATGCTATAACCTTATAATAAACTGATTTACAATTATATAAATGGATACTATAGAGATATCACACAAATAATAACAATAAACACGATCCTACCCGACCGACTTTTTTGTCAAAATACCTACCCTTAGTTATAATATGTCTCCCCGGGCATTATTCAGTTGTCAACGAGTGGCGCGCACAAACTGAATTCTTATTGTTACTGTGTTTGTCTGAACTGCTGTCGTATTTTAAAGATATACTGTGATCTTAATATTTTAAAATATGGATCAACAATCCGAAGATTACCCGTAAGTACCTATAATTTTTTTTTTTTAAATATATATATTTTTTCTATTTTATTCTTTCGTATTAGGATGTCTGAATACGAGTCCTCTGAAGAAGAATATGTTTCACCCCCCACAATATCATTAACTTTAACAATGAGTGCGTTACACTGCGCGAAATTATGCGTTTTTATCTTAAATTAACAGACCAATACATTTATGATGATGACCTAAATAATCATAGCGATCCATTTATTTTTGACACTGAATTGATGGGACAGGTTAATAATTTTACTTCATTAACCATG
>NW_021770679.1:41053-43910 GCF_005508785.2 Acyrthosiphon pisum | reverse complement strand
TGCGAGAATATTTAATACAATGTAGATATATTACAAAAATAATAAATGCGTTCCTACCCGTCGCACTTTTGTTAAAAATACCTACTTTTAGTCATATTTTACCCAGTGACGCCAAACCTTTTTTAAACCGTCAGTCTTCCTCGGCGCCACTGAATATACCAATCCATATAAAAGTCTAACAATTTAAACTATCAATATGTCACTCACCTTGTGGTTAGACGCCAAATTATATTCTTATAAAAGCCTATCCATTTAATTGTATTTAAACTAACAATACCTCACACGATGTATGCCTGGCGCCAATATATAAATCAAGTCATAAGTCTCCTTTTTTCTTATAAAAATCTATCGATTTTCAATTTAGTTTTATTTAAACTATCAAAGCGCGCACAACTGGTTATTTACACTTTTTCAATTCACAACTTATTTCTGTACCACTCCAATACCATGGACTCTGATTCGAGTATGTATATTTAATATTTAATATTAGCATGATTTTTTAAATATTAGAACGATTTTTTTTTTTTTTCTTTACAGTCATAGAAGTAGTACATCGCTATTTTGAAACTACGATAAAAAAATTAGTCGTGCCATACTGTTCTGACCATATTGAATTCCAGACCCGTTGTCATTCTTGTAAACATAAAATGACGAAATTTTGTTACCGATATCACATGTTGAATAGAGGTTTATGGGGTTGCTTTGTCGCCCAAAAGTTCAATTCGAAACTCGAATGGCTGGTACCATTACTACCGGAATATTCGAGTTACGATTTTGAAAATCTTTTTCGGAAAATTTATGAGAATGTATACGGAATAGCCTGCGATACTCGCCACGCTAGGTGGAACAGGTATCTCGGGTTTAATAGTCTGGTTTTCGATTATGTGTCAGGACTCGAATATTTAGATAATTTAGCGATATACATAGTTGAAAACTTAAAATCAGAGGATAATAGGTCAGGACTCGAATACATAAATAATTTAGTGACATACATAGTTGAAAACTTAAACTCAGAGGATAATAGGTTAGGATTAAACTATTGGCAAAGTTTAACATTCAATATTTTTGTTAAACTTTGCACAAATGTAAATATTAATCATTTAATGTATTTAGATGTAGGTATAAATAATAGCTGTATAAAAAAACAAAATAATATATTTCACCGGTTGGACATCGAAGTTGATAATAGTAGAATTGATGAACTATATATCAACCGTATGCACTATTTCGGTGAAATATATAATTTAGCTTATATCAATAGTCATCTTTATGAGGTGGAGACTTGGTAAATCCACCAATGATTATATGTATTACTTAGCTTATAAATATTTTAGTTTTAAGTATTCTGTATATTCTAGCTTGTATATATTGTAGTTTTAAGTATATATTGTATATATTGTAGTTTTAAGTATTCTGTATATTCTAGCTTATATATATATATTGTAGTTTTTATATATTACTTAGGGAAACAAGGTTGGAACAAAATCTTTTGTTATCCATAGGGATCTATACATCAGATGTCCGAGCGTCACATACGATGTGCGTGTGTGCGTCCGGTCTCGATGGGGTAGGGAATGTCATCACATAGCAGGTCTGTCATCAGTTAGTATGTTTCGCACTGTTGTAACACACGTTATTCGCCCCGCAGTTATTTAACGCAGTAATTTTTTCTCGTCCCTTAATTTAACGTGGTAATTTTAAATTAAAATTTAATTTTAAATGCGAGCAATGTCCTATGGATTTCGTCTACAAAACTAATTTGATCGCGCATCGAAAAATGCATTTAAAATTGTTTAAATGCGATCAATGTACATCGGAATTCACGGCAAAACGCAGTTTGGTCACACACCGAAAAACGCACGAGGGTGTTCGTTTCCCGTGTACTAGATGTGTCGTCACATTCAGTTACAAGTCGAACCTCAAAAAACATTTGAAAAATATTCATGGTAAGTATTTCTGTTTTCCACTTTAAATATTTATATAATATATTTTTTACTAGGTATCGTACAGGCCCCGATTCAACAGAGAAATATTCGAATCACGCCACATACAGTCATCCCCGATAATGCTCGTCGTAAGTATTTTTTTTGAATATTTATATTATATTATATTATATTATATTATATTTTTACTAGGCGCCGTACAGCATGGAAATATACAGATCGCGCCGCATGTATTCGTCCCCAATATTCCAGCAGGGCCGTCACGAAATACCACGGCAGCAGTGATACCAACCCGAAATGTCTGCTCATCAACCGCGCGGGACTGCCTGACGGAAGCGCCCGCCCAAAACATATCAACAGCAGCACAACGAGATAACATGATATCATCACAGCGAGATAACGCGGTATCAACAGCGGGAGATAACGTGATGGAGGACTTTTTAAACAACGTAGATGACGATGATGATTACGCGCAAGTTGCAGATGTCTTTGAAGATCTTGGATTCTGTAAAAAGGAAGGTTAGTAATTTAATTTTTTTATAAACGCGGTATAGACTAATTAGGTTTTTTTTTTTAAAAAGATTCGTACACTACGCTTGATAATGGGAAACGTGTTTCCAGCGCAAACACTAAATCTGCTGTTAGGGCAAAAAAAATTCGCTTGAATTTCGTAAAGTCTTCGGGATTTACACTACTCTCTACGTCATCAAACAATACAATCAGCTGGTATTACGTAAAAAATACCAACAATATTCAAAACTATATCTACTTCCTTGATTCGATTAAATCCGAACTAGTTAATTTACTCAAATCAATTGCGAAAAAAAATCCGATCAAGTTTAATTTAAAGCTTGAGGCAACATATAATATACCAAATGTTGAATATTCGTCGGAAAATCGTGCTTTTAAAACTT
>NW_021770679.1:37482-40162 GCF_005508785.2 Acyrthosiphon pisum | reverse complement strand
ATGTGTTTGAAAATTTCCGAGACCTCTGTTTATCAACTTACCATCTGGACCCAACATTTTACTACACTGCCCCGGGCTTCTCTTTCGACTGTATGACTAAATACACGGGCCAAAAACTCGAAATGATTTCGGATTATTGCATGCTGCTAATGATTGAAAAAGGTAAAATGATTATTTATTTTTTTTTTTAAATGTGAAATAATACTTGATTTTTATTATAGGAATTCGTGGCGGTTTGACTCAGGCGAGCATGAGATATGCAAAGGCGAATAATGAAAAGACACCAGATTATGACCCAACACAACCAAAATCATGGCTTGTTTATCAGGATTGTAAGAATAATTTAATATTTAATATTTAATTTAAATTAATATATTATTTAAATTACAGGCAACAACTTGTATGGTTACGCAATGTCACAATTCATGCCATACGGAGGATTCAAGTGGGTCGAACCCAAATTAGATGGATTACATGACTTGGATGACACATCACCAATCGGGCGGATGTACGAGGTTGATATATCATATCCGAAAGAACTTCATGACAAGCATAATGACTTACCATTCCTACCGAAAAACGATATTCCACCTGGCTCAAAAGTTAAAAAACTTATGGCAACACTTCATTCAAAGAAAAACTATGTGATTCATTATCGGAACCTGCAGCAGGCCATTAAAAATGGACTCGTTGTGGAAAAAGTAGTATATTTATTCAATTATTTATAATTTATAACATATTTTGTTTTATTATAGGTTCACAGAGTTATTCAGTTTAATCAGTCAGACTGGCTTAAGAAATACATAGAATTAAACACCGAGATGCGAAAAAAAGCTAGAAATGACTTCGAAAAGGACTTTTTCAAACTTTTAAACAACGCTGTTTTCGGTATATTTATATATATATTATATTTATTTTCATTTTATTACCATTTTATTAATGTTAAAGGGAAGACGATGGAATCTTTAAGACGTCGTATTAAAATGGAGATTGTTTGCAGTGTAAAACGTTTGCAAAAACTTATAAATCTTACAACATTCAAACACTGTACTACGTACGACGAGACTCTCAATGCGGTGTCATTGGAAAATAAAATTATCAAGTTTTGCAAGCCTATTTATATAGGTAAATACATAATTTACTATTATCATCCACATTTTAATATTTTTTTTTTTTCAATAGGTTTTGCAGTGTTGGAAATTTCTAAGACCCTCATGTACGATTATCATTATAACGTTATGCAAGCCCATTATGGAGATAAAATTAACCTCATGTATACAGATACAGGTAAATGTTTTTAAACTAAACTTATTTTCATATATTAATTTATTTTGTTTTCAGATTCACTGGTATACTACATCCAAACTGATGACTTTTACAAAGACCTGGAGAATAATTCCAATTTACTTGATCGAATGGACACATCGGACTTACCACCAGATCATCCGTGCTACATTGCTGAACGAAAGAAGGTCCCAGGTCTTTTCTCCGATGAGACCAATGGGCTCATAATGACACATTTCTGTGCTCTCCGTGCAAAGTCTTATGCGTATAAGATCAATGGTAAGGAGAAGATCAGGGCAAAAGGAATCCGTGGTCATGTAGTGAAAAACCACATGAACTTCAACGATCATTATCGTTGTCTGTTTGGAGATACAACCTTGGATACTAGGACAGAAAATGTCTCTATCCGCTCATACAAACACCAATTGAAGACTATTAAGTCAAACAAAGTAACTTATAATAGTTTCGATGATAAGAGGGTTATACTTGAGGATAAAGTACATACCCTGGCTCATGGACACTACTCCACAGAGTGAGTTAATAATTATTTATTCTACTTGTAATATTTTACTTATAATATTTATGAATTTTATAGGGAAGCCGATACACTAGATGAAGCAGAGCTGGATTAATTCAAAGCTGACCATATAGTTTTAATTCTTAAATTGTAAAATACGTTAATATAATTTTTGTAAAATACCTACAGAGATATTATTTTTATTTTGTAAAATATTTCTGTAGATATTATGATAGGTTAGGATAAAAACTTTTGTAGATATTAAGATAGGTTAGGATAAAAAAACTATTTTGTAGATATTAAGATAGGTTAGGATAAAAAAACTATTTTGTAAAAAAAAAAATAAATATGGTATTTATTTTTCAAAACATTTCAACAATTATTTACAAACCATTTTCTTATAGCAAAAACTTTATAAAATGTACATTGTTTAGGATTAAACTCCATATGAAAAATACAACAGGGTAGAGTTTCGTTATCACATATTTGATCTAAACGAGGACAGGCCATCTCTTCAATGTTGATGAGTGCGACGTGTGGTATATACTCCATAAGAACTTGTTTTTTCTGCTCCCCTTTGACGTAAATGCATCTGAATTTTAATGAATTCAATATTTTACCGACTTCTTCGTACTCGACATCACCAAATTCTATAGCTAGTTGATGATAATTACGTTCCAGCCACTTATTAGTTTTTCGACTTTTGTTGTCCTGCATAGATTTAGAATGTTTAAAAATCCAATGTTGACTTCCCCATGTTTCAGTGTCTACGATAGACATTTCTTTAATCATGTATTTATTATCTATTCCGAGAATGCACTGTATATCAACGATGGCCGAAGTCATTATGATAGTACTTTAAGGATTTTTTTTCAACTG
>NW_021770679.1:31231-35760 GCF_005508785.2 Acyrthosiphon pisum | reverse complement strand
GAATGTAATTTAGGACCATACGTTTTGTCTATGCTGTATGAATCTAGCAGCTCGTTATTTTAAAATCTTTAGAATTTTCTGTATTATTTTTTTCAATTTTTGACACTTATGTCCCGAGGTTGTGATGTTGAATTATGAATCTCGTTTAATGGTTTGATAATTGGTTTTAATGTTTCTGTTACTATCGAATGAATATCAGCTTTTCCGTGTTTTAATGCAGTATACTTGCGTTTAATATTTTCTTTGGCTTTAATTAATTCTCCGAGTACTTCGTTGTTAGACGACATATTTGCGAATGAAGTGTTTTTTATAAAAACATCAGTTTATATAACGACGAACGTATCGAATCCGTGACGATATCGACCATTGTCGCGTTCGCAGTCTTTGTTTATGACGATAAACTCAAATCTCCCTTTACGCCAGCATGAAGCACAAAAGTCTTTAAACTCTGGATATGACATATCACCAGAGCAATGTTCCATGTAAACGTGCTTTAAATTTGTATCATCTTGCTTAAATAGTACGATAAAATTAGCATTGTCGCGCAAAAGTTGTTTAGGTACTTTTGAATAACTCTGAGCTAAATAAAAAACATCTATTAAATTATGTCGACCTCTGGAAAAGTAAGTTCTAGCAATCTTTTGGTTTTCAGTAATAATATCATCGAAAATAAACACAGAGTTTGGTAAAGCTTTTTCAGGTTCAATAACTTGCTCGTTTTCGTAGAACGTAAATAATTGTATTCCGGCAATGTCCGATAAAATATCGCTCAATAATTTATATTTTGATTGATCCAATGTTTTTGAATATATGTAGACGTTGTGAAATCGTATACCGTTTATATGTGTTAATAATGTGAATATTAAATTAGTTTTACCACAGCCTGAAGGGCCTACGATAAGTGATCTAATCGTATTAGGTAAAAGCGCTCCATGTCTTTGTTTTTTATACGAAGTAGGCGGGTCCGCGTTTTCAACTGCGAGTTGAATATCTTGTTTGAGGAATTTCATTTTTTAAAATAAATATCCCTGTAACACTGTGAACTTGATCAGTACACGATGTCACTCGGTCGGAGAAAGAACAATAATAAAGGCGCTGGACTTATCAACACGCTTATAAATAAATTACCGCTAGAGCTTCACGTGCCTGGTGAGATCATAATATGCGTATATTATATTATATTAGTAATAATATTTCTCTCTAGGTTACCAATATTGTGGTCCCGGTACAAATTTAAAAAAACGTTTAGCTCGTGGAGATAAAGGAATAAACCCTTTGGACACTGCGTGTAGAGATCACGATATCGCGTACGACCATAGTAACTCTATCGCGGATCGTAACCAGGCTGACTATATATTAGAGCAGCGAGCCTGGGATAGGTTCAAGTCTAAAGATTCTAGTTTAAAAGAAAAAGCTGTAGCTTGGGGCGTGACTACCGCCATGAAAGCAAAACGTAAAATCGGGGCTGGATGTGGGTTTAAAGCGGCCATCAGAGCAGCTAAAAACGCTTTAAAGAAAAATATCGGTGAAAAGAACCTGATGAAATTAAGTAAAAAATGTGTAACCGTAGCACGAAAAACATTCAAAAATAAAAAAAACTAAAGTTCCAAGGATTATTTCAATTCCAAAAAAGGGCGGGGTATTACCTCTCATACCGATTTTTGCCGGTTTGTCAGCACTCGGAGCACTGACTGGTGGCGTTGCTAACGTTGTAAAGATCGCCAGTGAATTTAAAAGAAATTCGAAATCTCATTTGGGCGGTGGATTATACATTACTCCGTATAAAGGCAACTCGTATAAAATCGGATCAGGTTTAAATCTCGCACCATTTAAAAGTGGTGGGGGTTCAAAAACAAGAAAAACGAAAAAAAACTAATAACTACGTTACCCAGAAGAGCGTTGTACGATTTCGAACTTATAAAAATCGCTCGTTTGATTAAAATACCTCATTTCATCGGCGTGTTTACTCGAGATAGGTTACCTGTTCGTCGTAAACGAATAGAATCAGCGATTTTAAACTTGGATACGGAAAACGGTGCAGGCACTCACTGGGTAGCGTATAAAAAAATCGGAAATCAAGTTCAATATTATGACAGTTTTGGAAATCTACCACCTCCATTAGAAGTACAAAAATATTTTCACGGGTGCAATATCAATTTCAACTATAGTAGAGAACAGAAATATAATACTACAAACTGTGGACACTTGTGCTTAAAATTTTTATCATGTACACAATAACATTAAACGGTAACTCGAGTGAATTGTCATGTGACATTTTTCCACCGTTGGAAGTAGAAAGCACAGCACAAATATGTCTTTTGAGCTTACAAACAAATAATTCAATACCAAACATCGAACCTGGGTGTAATACTATCGGTTTCCGTGATAAGATAGGGCAGAACGAAGACATAATTATACCTACGGGGACGTATGAGTTGGAGCAATTGGCGAGTATTATACAAAAAATGTTACCAAAATATGTCTCTCGGTTTGAATTAAAAGCAGACAGTAGAACATTAAAGTGTATTATGTCGTGTAGTCATGACGTAGACTTGTCAGTTAAAAATAGTATAGCTAAATTATTAGGGTTTAAAAATAATGTGTACGTCACTGGATCTAATTACGAATCGGAAAATATAGTTAATATTATGAGAATAAACAATATAAAAGTCGAGTGCAACTTGGCCACCGGCTCATTCTGCGACGGAGCGCCGAGCCAGACAATACACGAGCTTTACCCGTCTGTACCTGCAGGATATAAAATCATTGAAGTACCTAGGCATCCAGTTTTTTATGCTCTCAACACGAGATCGATAACTAGAGTAAATATCGTGTTAAAAGACCAGAACGATTGTATAATTAATCTGCGTGGCGAACCAATAACAGTTCGTTTACAAATAGTACGCGGATATGGCGCTCAAGTTTAATATAAAAACCACTACAATCAAAAAACCTGTCAGTTTACCGTCTACCGTTAAGAAGTCAACATCGAAAAAAACTATTTCCAAGCCGAAAAAAAACGGGACCAAGCTCACGAAAAATAATTTAAATTTTCTCCGCTCGTTGCAATAATGGACGACTCGTATTTAGACGTTACGGCAGAGTATGTCGACGATTGTAAAATAACGCAGATGGCTTATCATTCGTTCACTCCGTACTCAAACATGTCTTTATCAAATAACGACGAAATCAGGATAAGTATTTTAAATATGGATGCGTACACTTTACCGTGTGAAAGTTATATCTACATCGAAGGAAAAGTAAATAAGCCTACCGAGGCTGCTACTGCAGAGGTTCGTTTTTCAAATAATGGATTGGCATTTTTATTCTCCGAAATGCGTTATGAAATAAACGGTATAGAAATACAAAAATTAAAAACACCCGGAGTTTCGTCTTGTTTGAAAGCATACTGTTCGTATACGCCAAACGATTTGAATACGTTGGAAAACACTGCTTGGGACTCGGCCATGGATAGTGAAGATAATAAAAACTTTATGAGTGAGGGTGTATTTGCCGGGTGTATCCCTCTAAAACATTTATTCGGATTTTGTGAAGACTATAAGAAAATATTACTTAATTGTAATCAGCAACTTATTTTAAATCGTGCATCTACCGACCTCGATGCGATACGTGTTGTCGGCGAGGGCGCTAAAAAAGCCGCTGAACACAGTTCAAAAATTACAATTGAACTTACTAAGGTGCTTTGGAAAATGCCTATTATTAAAGTCAGTGATAAAGAAAAATTAAGACTGATAAAAGTAATAGATTCACATAGAACACTATCGTGCGCGTTCAGAACCTGGGACTTGTGTGAGTACCCGATACTTCCTAGAAATACTTCTCATTCGTGGACGGTAAAGTCTAGCAGCTTGCTAGAAAAACCGAGATTTGTGCTGTTTGGATTACAAACAGATCGAAAAAAAAATATTGAAAACGACGCTGGGCGATTCGATGACTGTCAACTAAAAAACCTGAAGGTTCACTTAAATTCTGAAGTGTACCCATATGAAGACTTTCGCGCTGATTTTAAAAAAAAAACAACTAGTATTTTGTATAAAGCCTATACAGACTTTCAAAAATCGTATTATGAGAGAGACTACTGTGCACCATTATTATCAAAACATCTTTTTCAAAACTATGTTCCAATCATCGTTGTCGATTTATCACATCAAAACGACAATGTAAAGTCGTCGACCGTAGATCTACGTATTGAATTTGAAACGGAAACAGCTATTCCAGATAAGACTGCAGCATATTGTTTAATATTACATGATCAGATTGTAACTTATAACCCGTTTAGTGGTGATGTTAGAAAATTGTAAAAATATTTTTTTTTTTTCGTATGTAAAATATTTTTCATATTATGTAATATATTTTTTTTTTTTCACTTATATTTTTTTGTGTTTTTTTTTTTTTCCATATATTTTAACCTTATATAGAAACCTTATAAATATACCTTATAAACTAATAAATAAAAAAAACTTGATTTTAAATATCACGGTTGTTTTTTTATTTTACACAAAATCAAA
>NW_021770679.1:29411-30560 GCF_005508785.2 Acyrthosiphon pisum | reverse complement strand
AATGTCCCTGAAGGGATAATGCATGTTACCCGCTAACAATTGTTTGGGTATAGAAGGGGTAGTGGAATGCGGTCTCAAGGTTGTCGACGATTTTCGTCTGTATAACGTGCACATATTTTACAAATAATTTTCGGGATATAATATTTAAAGTGTATAATATTATATTAACGCGGGATATTTTATTACATATGATAACATAGATATGATAACACAATATATTTTATTACAAGCACGGACTACTACACTGGACTGGAAACGAGACGTTTACTACCGAGCCGCTTAGTGTCCACGAAAAAAGAGAACCAGGGGAAATCGAACATGATCCAATCTGGCGCCATCTATACTTTAATGATAAACCATTTACCAAATTTATTCCCCCTTTACGTTTATCGTTTGACGGAATGCCGAATGGGTAGTATGTCTATGGTAAGCCAGGCTGCGCTAGATACGCTCGCGTACTATTTCCCCTTTCTACACCTCTCTCGCGGACACTAAGCGGCACGGCCCCCGTCACCCGCCTCCCTTGACGTTTCCAGTCCAGTGTAGTAGTCCGTGATTACAAGATATGATAACTTGCGCGGTATATTTTATATGATAGCATAGATATGATAACACAATATATTTTATTACATATGATAACGTGCGCGGGATATTTTATGTGATAACATATTTCGGTAAACCATTAAATGATAACACAATATATTTTATTACATATGATAATCCATTACAACTTAAATAGGGTAAGATATTAACACAGAGTATATGTGATGGGGTGGCGCAGTGGTACGGTGCTCGGTCCACCGACGTCGGGGTTCCGGGTCGAAACCCGGTCCGGTGAAAAAAATTTTTAACTTATTTTCCTCAGGCGACGGCCAAACGTGTTACGGCGGCGGCGGCGCCGCCCGGGATCTGCCTAAGGTGGGGGAAGTGGCGGCGGCCAAACGGGTTACGGCGGCGGCGGCGCCGCCCGGGATCTGCCCAGAGGTGGTCAGGGATCTGCTAGCCAGCATAGGGAACTGCCAGCAGGATCTGGTTTTAGAACTCTCTTTTTTATCCTACTGTCACCAAAAGGTGACACACAGGGGACCTACAATTTTCATCGACACCAGCGCTTTTATTTGGCTTCATATTTTGTATCTTAGTCCAAGT
>NW_021770679.1:28159-29311 GCF_005508785.2 Acyrthosiphon pisum | reverse complement strand
CGGCGCCGCCCGGGATCTGCCCAGAGGTGGTCAGGGATCTGCTAGCCAGCATAGGGAACTGCCAGCAGGATCTGGTTTTAGAACTGTCTTTTTTATCCTACTTGCAAGTTCTACATTCTTAATATCATTCAATGTAAATCCTTCTTCGTTATATTCTGGTAACATATTACATAATTCCAAAGCTAAGTCTTTTTGAATTTTTCTACCGATCTTCAATTGTTTAATTTTATTGGGATCTAATTCATGACCTAAAATATTGTTTGTTTGAGTAGATAATGCAACAACGATAGCTCTCGGACAACATAAATTATCATCGTTATTAATCTGATTATTCTATTTTTTGTTTTTACATTTTCTGATAAATTTATTATTTTAGTTCTCCTCAAACCTCTTGGAATTTTCACTAATTGAACTTGAAAAGTAGTTTCTGTTATATCAACTGTTTCAGCTGATGTTAATATGTTACCAATAATTGATTTTAAGTTTGATAAAAAATATCAGATTTCATACCAGGGATATAGTACTTTTTAAATTTGGATTCATCACTATAATACCTATTTATTTGATCACCTTTTTCATAACTTGATTTTTTTTGGACAAGTTTTAACATGGAATCTAGAGCTTTATGTAGACAATCTATGATATTTAGTAGTATACATTTGTATGTTCACAGTCTTTTTTTTTTTCACCGCGGTAATTTCACGACGTCCAAGTGAGGATGTCCCCCTTGAACACAATAATTTTACCGTAACAAAAATCAGGGGGGAATTTCACACTCGTTATCCACCTAATTGCCGCCCACGCAAAAATATTTACCGTATAGCATTATACAGGGAGATTTCACATTTTTTATCCCCTTCCAGAAAATATTTACCGTATTTTAAAATTACAGGGAGTTTGCACACTCAAAATCGGTTTTGCCAACTACACAAAAATATTTACCGTGTACACGCTAAATGGTTTTTTTCTCAACAAACCTTATCATAAAAACTGAAATAATTATTTCAAGTACACAACACAAATTATGTAATAGTAGATTTTTTTATTGATATAAATTAATTCTTAAATATATTTACACAAGTTTTCTTACTTCTCTAGTAAAAGGTACATATTCTACAATACGATCATGAATTAATAAACAATAAGCACTCA
>NW_021770679.1:26293-28059 GCF_005508785.2 Acyrthosiphon pisum | reverse complement strand
GCCTAGGTGGCTTTCATGGAGTAGTTTGAGTATAAAGGGTCTTAATTTGTAAGGAATGATGATTTTATCTCCCAAGTATAGGATGCCCTCATTTGCCAATATATCATTTTTAATATTATAATATAGTTTGACAGAGTTATCCAGGAGTGATTTATTCGGCCAACCCGTGAAATAAAATTCAAATTTACTTAAGACTGGGTCTAATTAGGATTGTTTTTTTTTATCGCAGAATGTGTTGTTGTCAAACCTATTTAAACAATGGGCCGAGCCGGTTGTTTCAAAGGGTGACTTTCTTGACATAAGTCTCTAGATAAGAGGTCAGCAATGAGCATTTTTTTCCCGGGAAGATATTCTAGGTTAATATCGTAATCAAGTAATTTGAGTCTCAGTTTTTGGAGGCTATTAGACGGAATTTTATTGATATCTTTTTGCATGATGGCAACTTATGGTTTGTGATCGGTTAACGCATTAATTTTAACCAAATATGTAATAGTGAAATTTTCTGAAGGCAAATATGAGGCTTAAAAATTCTTTTTCAATCTGTGCATAAGCTGTTTCTGTTTCAGACATACAACGCGACGCGAATGCAATTGGTTTCTTTTCTTGGAGAAGACAGCACTCTAGACCATTTTTTGAAGCGTCACATTGAATTGTAATCTCCTTATCTGAGCTAAAGTGAGTTAAGACTGGTGGGTTTGAAACACAATTTTTTAATTCATTTATAGCTTCTGTATGCCTATGACCCCATGACCAGATTACATATTTTTTTAGGAGTTCCCTAAGAGGACAGATAATTGAGGACACATAAGGTATAAAATCTCTTAGATAGTTAAACATACCTATCAATCTCTGTAATTCGACTTTAGTTGAGGGTTTTTCTTAAATTTACTATAGCTTTAACTTGTTCAGGGTCAGGGCTAACTCCCATTTCACAAATATATTTTATTTCTTTTTTTTATATTGTAGTTTATCTTGGTTAAATTTTATATTCATAGATTTGGCTCTCTCGATTAATTGTTTAAGAACACGGTCATGAGTTACTTCGTCTTTGGTAGCAATGAGAATGTCATTAAAATATATGATTATGTTGTCAGGGTCGATATCACCAAAACATTTATGATTTAGCTTGATAAAAATTTCTGGGGCCGTTGCAATGCCAAATGGGAGTATATTAAATTTAAAATAGCCAAATGGGGAGCTAAAAGTACATATATCTGATGATTTTTTTGTCCAGTTGTGAGAATCCGGAGCTTTTTAGGGCTCCGTAAACCACCCACGACAAAAGGGGAACACTTTTGCCGTGACCTACGAGCCGCACCGCGTGATGACCCGAGGGCCAAGTCGGTGGAGCTCGTAGGCTTTAAACACGCAACGACAAATGAATGCCGAGGATTTATTAAGGGGGAAAATAATATTAAAATAATAAGATTTGTATTAAGGTAATCACGTGGATCTATTAAATTGACATTTTAAGGATAATATTGAGCATTACAAATAATAATAATAATATGGCAAATATAAAGAATATAATAGTTTTGGCGCACGGCAAATGCGAACAATATTAATAATTTTGGCACATGGCAATTATATAAAATAATAATTTGGTGCATACTTTCCCGGCCCGCAGGAGGCCACACGCCATATCAATCATGGCGTGCCCTCGCAGGGTTACCGGGAAAGCGTGCTGGGCTTGTTATAAGCCGAAAACAGGGGGGAATTACATTTTTTGAGGGACCCGCGTCTTGCGATGCTTCCCTGGCGCACAG
>NW_021770679.1:23964-25330 GCF_005508785.2 Acyrthosiphon pisum | reverse complement strand
TAGTTTTTCCCGTGCAGTCATATTATATACTAAAAAAAAAAAAAATGCAAAAAAAATGTGGACGTACAGATAGCCAATTAGTGCATACTAGAGGGGAATTTACACGAACCTGGACATTTCGCCGCGACCGATTCGCCGCGACCGTTTCGCCGCAGACCATTTCGCCGCAGACCGTTTCGCCGCTGTACCATTTCGCCGCGGACCGTTTCGCCGCTGACTTTTTCGCCGCGGACCGTTTCGCCGCAACCGATTCGCCGCCGGACTATTCGCCGTGACCGTTTCGCCGCCGGACCATTCGCCACGACCGTTTCGCCGCGAAGGGCTAACCTCCCCACAAAATATCAATAATACCAATTATGTACCTACCTATAATTTAATATAGGTATAAAAATAGGTATTAGGTACAAAGATTATACAATAGATTATACAATAGATTTTTTTTTCAAGGGGGAATGTCCCCCTTGAAGACTTTTATTTTACCGTGTAACACATTTCACACTGATTGTCTACCAAATTCTACCTCGTAAAAATATTTACAGTATTTCATTTCTACTCATGTTGGTTACACTGTTTTTTTTATCTAAATTTGATAAACAAATTTACAATTATTTTTTTTTTAATTTTCAAAGTTGATTAATTTTTTTTATTATATTCAGTCATGACAAAATTTATTTTATTCAGTTACTAACGATTAAGTGTTTGAGCAGGTTGTGTCTCGTTCACTAATTTTCTCATCATCTCATCAAATTTTTTTTTAAATGAATTTCCATAGATGTTCAAACGATATCCAGTAATTGGTCGACCAAATACGATTCAATTCAACGCCAGCCCATCCAGAATTCTCTACATTTGTATCTAGGCCCGTGTATTTAGTCATACAGTCGAAAGAGAAGCCCGGGGCAGTGTAGTAAAATGTTGGGTCCTGATGGTAAGTTGATAAACAGAGGTCTCGGAAATTTTCAAACACATCAGTCAACAGCAGCACATCGATTTTTAAATAAAGATCCGAGTATTCCCCGAGTGTTTGGCAGTTGAAATGGTTCCAAACTGTATTTGCATGTTCAAAATCTTCATATTTTATATGTGATTCTTCCAATGAACTGTAAAAATCTTTTTCTGCCGGTAAACTGGTTTCATCGAGCTCATCCCAATCATCTGTATAGTCGTACGGGTATACCCCTTTACGGGTAACTAGTGGTAAATCCTGTGTAGAAAAATGTTTCGCGCTGTCTCTAAACTTTTCAATCCGGGTGTAATTAAATTTTTTGCAAGTGTTGATAAACTTGAGGCCATAAATCTTAGTGTGTCGATAAATCTTAATGTGAGGGAGTTGCTAATGTATTTTGAAAACGTGATACATTTTTTC
>NW_021770679.1:22217-23914 GCF_005508785.2 Acyrthosiphon pisum | reverse complement strand
AGCGGGTCGATGTGGGTTATTTGTTTTGCGTTCAAAACCGGATAAAATTGTTTGCGGGTTTCGCGTCCGAATCCGGGTACAATGTGGGTACGGGTATAAGGTAAAAAAAACGGGACAAATTGATGTGGTTTGTGGGTTTTACGTAAAAACCGGGTAAAATTGTTTGCGGGTGTTGGATTACGGGCATGGGATTTTTTTAAATGGGTACTGTTGTTGGGTTTTACTCCCTGAATTTATAACGACCATGTGACAAAGTTGGAAATAATTAATTAAGTGAACGTCTTGATATAATATTAACAATCGTTTTAAATTATTTAAAGGACCCTCCCCTGGATACTTATTTAAATTCAACACTGTCTTAATACTATAGGTAAGCTATAACTATAACTATATCATTATTATAACTATTATGAATTCTGTAATTTTATTATAATATACTATATATTTTATTTATTATCATATCATATGTTTTTCTTATGTTTAACATTCGACATCCACGTGCACACCAGATTCATATTTCACCGAGTACTGACCACTTATTCCAACTACAGACTCCTCTATCAACCTCCATTCTAACCACCTATTCAAGATGTCACTATATACGCAAAACCATTGAATGCTAGTGTATACGGTGGGTGTGGGTGTATGTAGGTTTATGTGCAGTGGATGTGTGTATTGTTACTTATTGCTAGATTAAATTCTGCTGAATAATAATATAGGTATAATTCAAATGATGAAAAAAATAAATTAATCACGGCACATTATAATAGATTATAATGAAAGAATAATAATAATAATATACAGAACGAAGGTGCCCAAAGATGCACAATACAATATTACAGTACTTATTTTTGGACCAAAAATTAACAACATTTAAAAATATCGTTTTCTGGCTCTATTAAATGAATAATAAACAATCGGCAAAGACATAGCAATATTATATTGATAGTGTAAATAATGTGATTAGACGGGCTGAAATCTGAGCTACTGTATTTAGATATTAAGTTAAAGTTTAATCGAAGGATTTTTAAGATATTATATAATAATCAAAACAAATAAATAGTAGGTGCTCATAATACGTATCCATGTTTTACTTTGTTATAATATAATAGAACAAAAAAACTCTCACACAGTATATTAGATATCATATTTTTAGAAATATGAAAGCAATTGGATGAGGCATGAGACACTTTTTAAAAATAATTTACAATAATATTATTATGTGTTTGTTTGCGTGTGTGTGCTTTATGCCGGCCAGCGATAGTGTACACTGTAGAAGAGATATGTGAAAAATGATGTGCAATCAAAATAATTATAAATATGTATGTTTTTATATGCCTATACATATGTGATTTGTAATGTAAAATAATTATTAAAATATTGATTATGACAACACGAGATATTTTGTAAAAACCAAAAATATTGTTCGAATGACAATTGGTTAGAAGGCATAGTCCGCGATTTCTAAATATCTTCCTTTGGGGGTCCGTGATCACCAAAAGTGTAAGAACCGCTGGTCTACAGTGATGTGTTTTTAAAATGGAGATGAAGACACCCTGTCGGTACGATGAGTGATGATAAAATTACATATTAAATTAAACAATATTTTCATATTTTTACGCAATACAAATAATACAGGGACGATGAGGACAATTTTTATTCCAATTTAAAACCGAATCACCGAAGGTCCTATGTTC
>NW_021770679.1:18401-21097 GCF_005508785.2 Acyrthosiphon pisum | reverse complement strand
GGTTGGTTTCTTATATCGATTAAAAAAAAAAAAATAACGGACCTTATTTGGCCAGCATAGTGTATTTTTTTTATAATATAAAATAATATGAATAAAATATAAACGTTTTTTTTAAATATTATTATGTTTGTAGCCAATACTCGATAATAATTATAATAATAATTAATACCCTACATTGGTATCCTATATTTTAGTCATGGGCCAAGGCCGTCCTTAGGACTTCCGCTGGTCTCGGGGAAAATACAAATTCTAATGGGTCCTAAAATTCTAGACCATTTTAATATTTGGATGTCAATAATATTTCGAACGTCTTTATTATTATTATTTTTTTTCTTAAGAGAATGTTGCATTTTTATTTAGTATTAATGTGTATTGACTTATAAGAAAAATAAACTTTACAAAATTCAGTATCTCCATATAAGAACTTTGTATTTACTGATAGTCATACAAATATTAATAGAATGGTTAATACATAATGGTTATATAGTTAAGAGCAATAGGTATCAGATAAATCTGAATAAATGTTTTTCACCTAAAATGTTGGTGTATTATATTATGAGCTGCACTAAGGCACTAACAAATTTTATTTACGACAATACTAAAAAAATAAAAATAATCTTTTATAGTTACGAATAATTGCGCTATATACATAATAATTAAAACGACAACATTGGAATGTTTGATACCATTTAAAACCATAAGGAATACGTATGGCAAGTTTTTTAAAACGCACGCACTGGTTAATCTTTGTTTAAAACAATCCGTAAATAAATAAATAAGTTACACCCTAGTCGTGTTCATATCTTAGCAACTTCAGGGTTTTATATTTTTCTATGGAAATACGGATTTCTTAATACTAACAAAATGTTGACAATAAAATAATAAACCGCCTATAGAACAACTTCAATACATAAAGAAACCGATTAAGCAGGTAACCCTAACGACAATCTATAACTAATTAAATATTGACACTTTATATTTTGTACTTAAATCTATATAGGCGTTACTATACGGGTTGCACCAGAGATTTTAAATAAAGCCTACGGTTCGCCAAAATTACGTACCATTTTTGCCAAAATAAGCTATTAAATTTAAAAAATTTAATTATTATTATTATTTAATTATTGAGTATTTAAAAATTAAACGTGTGTTATAACTGTCGTAGAGTGGTCACTTCGAATACTTAACATATAATAAAATATTTAAAATATACAAAGTATATTATATATAAATATATAATATATATAAATATAAATATATATTATATATAAAACTATTGTTACACGAACAAACTATTTTTCATATATTTTTACTCATTTTCAATGGGTAAAAAATCCCTTTTCTTAACAAATAGAAGGAAAGATAGAAAGAAAAAAAGTTAAATTTAACACCTACCTACTCAAATTGTAAATGATACAATCAAAAGAATAAAAACATTTAAAAATAATAAGTCTGACTGATGAATTCGTATGACTTAAATTTTGACTGTAAATATATTATTTCGAGTAGAACATAGGTAAGTACCTAATAACTAGCCGTACCTACTATTAGATACAGTGATTATAGAAAAATTACACTAAAAATAAAACATATACCTGGGACGTTGCCATATTATAATACTTAAGTATGTGATTTTTATTAGACTTACCGAATTCATTAACTAATTATTAATTTTTTTTTTACATTATAATGTTATTATATTTTTTTTCCTTTTTTAAAATTATTTTTGTGTTTTAATATATTACGTATATACATATATATTATATATATTTTAAAATCGGACTCGACAAAAATGCAAAATTCACTGTTTCTCGAGTATAAGTAACCCCTATGAGTTCTAATATTTGCTACAATCTTAGAATTTAGGTTTTGAAAGAAATTTAATCTCGTAAATATTTTAAACATAATGTAACGAGCCGTCAGGGCTTCCGTCGGTACATTATTTCACTAAAAGCCGGTTTTTTATAAATCTGGATTATCGAATAAATCCTGAGTGCACCTATCGTTCTAATACTAAATTTTAACTGAGTTAAGTAATATTAATACTCAAGTAAAACAGTATTTAACTACAACCATACCTTTAGCATTACTTTGACCAGCTGCAGCCACATCTTATTATTGTTGACTTCACGCGTGAAATTCAGCGCGCTAAGTTCTGTGTCGTCAGCTATTTTAAGTCGTGGAAAAAAAACTAATTTAATTGAATACGTTACTTTCTTTTACTTCAATTTAATTTAAACACCATAGTATAATAACCAAAGTTAAAAAACTTATTCGATACAATTATTAAAAAAATTCAGTGTCGAAATATATTACAATATAAATTGACCAATACATTTTATTCGATTAAACATTTACAAAGTGTTTATCGTCGTCCAAAAATAAACAATATATTCACCAGCTTTTTATTATAATAATAATAATAATATTTATAGCCAGCACAGTATTACACACAAAATATAAAATATGTTTATTTAGATAATTATAGCCAACACAGTATAATATCAATTTTATATACGACATAGAGCTTATACATCATGATAATCATAATAATAATAGTTACAAACTATAGTTTAAGGTCTATTCTCACTGCTCCGGGCCGTATCATTTTTCGGCACGTCTGGGTCGCCTGGGTGTCAGTATTCAAATTATTCAGGGATCTGACACACTATTCGGACAGCCGGGAGTCCATCTCC
>NW_021770679.1:17481-18301 GCF_005508785.2 Acyrthosiphon pisum | reverse complement strand
TTATTTTTCTTATAAGTCAATACACATAATACTAAATAAAAATGCAACATTCTCTAAGAAAAAAAATATAATATAAAGACGTTCGAAATATTATTGACATCCAAATATTAAAATGGTCTAGAATTTTAGGACCCATTAGAATTTGTATTTTCCCCGAGACCAGCGGAAGTCCTAAGGACGGCCTTGGCCCATGACTAAAATATAGGATACCAATGTAGGGTATTAATTATTATTATAATTATTATCGAGTATTGGCTACAAACATAATAATATTTAAAAAAAACGTTTATATTTTATTCATATTATTTTATATTATAAAAAAAATACACTATGCTGGCCAAATAAGGTCCGTTATTTTTTTTTTTTTAATCGATATAAGAAACCAACCTATTATATTTGTTTATTTCTTCTTATTAATGTTTATATTATTTTAATTTTGTTTAGAAAATATTTACATTATTATATAAAACATCAGTTTTTACTTTCACGAAGAATATAATATTTTTATTTCCTGATTACTGTTTTAATTTGTAATTTCTTAAATTTTTCCAAAGTTTTCCAAAATTATTTAAATTTTTTTTAATTTCCATTAGTCCGCGAAGAATTAATAGTTCATTTCATTTTAAATATAAATCTCCGTTTTAGATTCATAGGTGCACAGATCAATAGTGAATGCAATTATTGTAGGCGAACAAAGGCTTTTATTCATCAGAACACGGATCCGAAATAGTTGCATGTACCACCGCAATATGATCTTAACGATATGGAAAATATTTTGAGTCAGCTTGAGAGTAAGAAATTATTTTGACATGAGTCTTGG
>NW_021770679.1:14049-14904 GCF_005508785.2 Acyrthosiphon pisum | reverse complement strand
ATTTTAAAACGATACAAATCTATAAAATTAATTATCATTGGAGTCGATCGGCGTTCGCGCGTTCTCGCTTACCACGTGGATTAGGCCTACCGGGGATACCACAATAAAAAAAACGCACCACGTATAATACCTCATGCAAGACAACATGGACGATATAATATTATGTCGTTTAACTTGCAAAGGTGGCGAGGAAACTTATACAAAATAAGACAACGACTGAATGACATTATTAAGGCCCGGAAGTTCATGCATTGGCATGTTTTTAATGAGTGCATCAAAAAGTTGCTGGATGAACTACAAATTTGAATCACAACCTGATGAGTTAAAAAATGAAATATTAGTTTGCATATTTTCGCATATTTTGAGGTTTTTTACATAAATATGCATATTTAAGAAAAAAATTGCATTTTACCTTTGATATTTTTTTTTTTCATTGATACTTCATAGAAATTCCGGACTTTGAGTATAAAAACCTGTTTAAAATTATACAGGTCGTACTTTAATAATTTAATATTATGTAATTACTAGGGCCTGTAGATGAACCTGGTATCACTTTTTTCATTATGGCCGAAAGGGATACAACATGACGACGTTATTTTGTTTGTTAGCGATGCAGCACCGTATAATATGGTGAAAGCTGCAAAATCCATACAGGCCTTTCACTCCAATATGATACATGTAACCTGTCTGGCCCACGGTCTTCACCGAGTATGTGAGAAAATTCGAGCAGAATTCCCTAAAGTCGATGAACTTATATCCAACATGAAAAAAGTATTTTTGAAAGCACCAGCTCGCATCGAATTATTTCGACGAGAAGCCGCTGATACGCCATTGCCGCCTTCACCAATTATAACG
>NW_021770679.1:12918-13949 GCF_005508785.2 Acyrthosiphon pisum | reverse complement strand
ACACCGGTCAAAATAAGTAAAAATTAGCCGAATGCGGATTTTACTATATCAATCTCGACGATGCAGTTCAATGTCATTGGTGTGGAATAATTCTGCATAGTTTTGAAATCGATGATAATTGTTTCATAGAGCATACTCGCTTCTCACCAAAATGTTTATATGTATTATTAATGAAAGGAAATCAATTTGTACAAAAAGTATTAAGTAAATATTGTAAAACCGAAGTTATTTGTAATTGTGAAACTGATTCGTATGACACCATTTGTTAAATCATGTTTTTTTTTATATATATATACTATATAGGTATTATACTGTTTATAATATTTGCTGTATTGGTCTAAAAAAAAAATAAAAAAAAATTGAATGTTTTATCTTAAATGTGTTAATATTCGATTTAATATCTCGTCTAGCGGGTTAGTGCGTATACAATAATTTAAAAATGTTTTTCAGGTAACAGGTTAGTAAGTATATGTAAATTCCCCTCTAGTATGTACTAACTGGCTATCTGTACGTCCACATTTTTTTTGCATTTTTTTTTAGTATATAATATGGGTACAAAGGGAAAAAACTAACAGTTCAATGTATAACTCCTAACAGTTATATCCAATTTTTTTTATTTATACAAGATTTTTAAAAAATAAATTTAACAAAAAAAAAAATAATAACTTCACTATGAGTCCACCAATAATTGTCAGTAAGTCTACATTTGACATCCGGGCTTTTAACAAGAAAAGTATTACAGTTGGATTACTAATTAACAAGCAAATTTCAATTATTTTATTATTGGAATGTAAACTTTCAAAGAAAATTATTACATTAAGTTTAGAAGAATGGTTTACATTGATGTCTGAATCTAATTACAATTCCATTATTAATAATCTAAATACCAGAGTGAGGCGTGTAAAGATCACCGATTCCTTTTCATATTCAATCAATGTTAAACAGAGTTCAATTACCTTGCACCTTAACGAGGAATACATTACTCCTGGATAACTCTGTCAAACTATATTATGATATTAAAAATGATATAT
>NW_021770679.1:10553-12868 GCF_005508785.2 Acyrthosiphon pisum | reverse complement strand
ATAGTACTAATTATTATTATTTTTAATATCTTTAGGGTGTATTCTTTATAAAAATAAATATATCAAAATTTTTTCTTTATAAATAAAAATAAAAATAAATATAAGACAATGAATCGTAACAGCAAAATTATTAGTCTTTATGAAAAGATGATATATAATAATAACTTATTATTACAATCTTTAAAATTAGAGGAAGTTTATTTATGTACAAAATGTCAAGATTTTAAGAAAACCTATGAATTTAGTAAAAACCAAAAGTGGTGTAAAATTTGTATGAAAGCCAAAGTTAATAATGATTTTAAAATATGCGAATGTGGAAAAAAAAATGTATTTGAGATCTTATAGTACACATTTGATATCAAACAATCATAAAAAGAGAATGGATAACATGAATAAAGAGAACAATTAATATAAAATTATAAAAATAATTTTGTTATTAAAAAATAAATTCCATAAATAATATAAAATAAAATATATAATTATCTAGCGAAACCTCAGCCAAGGACAAACGATCGATTCGACTGAAATTATCTAGCGAAACCAATGCCAAGGGCAAACGATCGATACGACTGAAATTATCTAGCGAAACCAATGCCGAGCTCAAACGATCGAGACGACTGAAATTATCTAGCGAAACCAATGCCAAGGGTAGTTGGTGGCACGGTAGCCGAATTTTAAAAAAAAATGACCATCACCGTGCGTAGTGGTACGGCGATGCGGAGTTGAAAAAAATTAATATCACCGTGCGTAGTGGTACGGCATGTGAATATTACAATTAAGAACCTCGCCCGAGCCAAGGCCGTCGGTACGGCCCACTGGCCATATGCCTATCAATTATCTAGCGAAACCAAAGCCAAGCGCAAACGATCGATTCGACTGAAATTATCTAGCGAAACCAATGCCAAGGGCAAACGATCGAGACGACTCAAATTATCTAGCGAAACCAATGCCGAGCTCAAACGATCGATACGACCGAAATTATCTAGCGAAACCTCAGCCAAGGACAAACGATCGATTCGACTGAAATTATCTAGCGAAACCAATGCCAAGGACAAACGATCGATACGACTGAAATTATCTAGCGAAACCTCAGCCAAGCGCAAACGATCGAGACGACTGAAATTATCTAGCGAAACCTCAGCCAAGCGCAAACGATCGAGACGACTGAAATTATCTAGCGAAACCTCAGCCAAGCGCAAACGATCGAGACGACTCAAATTATCTAGCGAAACCTCAGCCAAGCGCAAACGATCGATTCGACTGAAATTATCTAGCGAAACCAATGCCAAGGGCAAACGATCGATACGACTGAAATTATCTAGCGAAACCAATGCCGAGCTCAAACGATCGAGACGACTGAAATTATCTAGCGAAACCAATGCCAAGGGTAGTTGGTGGCACGGTAGCCGAATTTTAAAAAAAAATGACCATCACCGTGCGTAGTGGTACATATTATATAAATTACTACTAATTATTTGCCAAATATAACGTATTAAAAAAAAAATTTTTACATAAAATTATTAATAGTAAATTAGTAAAACTATTAAATTCTTTCAATGATTGGTGTTGTCATTAAATAGTAATTTTTATTAAATTCAATTTAGAATATTATTAACAGCATTTTAAAATCTTACTTTTATTTTAAGTCTGGGGTTATTGGAAAGTTTGTTTCAATTTTTTGAATATGTGTTATATCTTTACTCATATTTTGCATAACTGCAAAACGACAATTTTGATTTAACTGTATCATCATTTTGGAATAGATTTTTCATAGTCCTGGGCTTATAAATGAAAGTAAATTTTTTTAATGGTTCAAAATATTAACAGTGGCGCCGAAGTCCTAAAATTTAGTTGAGTGAAAAATATTTTGAAAAGCCACAATATCTAAATATCAGCCTCAATATGTTACAATATGTTGGGGGGGAATAATTTACCCTCACACCACAAAAAACAATATTTATGTTTAATTTTAAAAGAAAATTTAAATTTTCTTAACCACACATGAATGTTCTTCTCATACAAAAAAAGACAGCCAAAAGACGACTCTTTCTCAATCATTAATATAGAAACCTCCCTTTTTTTAAGCAGGGTTAAGACCAATTATACGCACAAAATATAAATTGTTATTTGTACGCACTCAACAATCACTCATTTAAGTAAAAATAGCTGGTTGAATATCTATATTAATCAATATAGATATTTGTATTAGGGCCATTATGAAGCGGCCTCATCCTAAATTTACAAAAAATTTCGAGCTAGAGCCCGACCTTTACATAGGGATCGGCGTCACTGAATATAATATAAAATGTGGGGGA
>NW_021770679.1:0-10177 GCF_005508785.2 Acyrthosiphon pisum | reverse complement strand
CCAAAATAAATTTAGGATACATAAAGCTGATTATAAAATTAGTTTTAAACAAGCATTATTAAAAAGATCTAAAACAATGTAATTCAGAAAACAAAATGAATTATATAGATAAAGCTTTAAATGAAATGGTAAAAGTTGCTAAAAGCAATTCAGCATATGAAAAAGATGATAGAATAAGTATTGCATTATTTAATCCAAATATAAAAACTCCCATATATACTGGAATGAGATCTGACGATATCATAGTAAACTTAAAATCTATAGTTGATGGGTTATTAACTTCAAATGAAGAAATTGATATTACAGAAACTACTTTTCAAGTTCAAATAGTAAACATACCAAAAGGTTCAAAAGGAAATAAAATAATAAATTTATCAGAAGATATGCATACTAAAAGAAGTATTATCAAGATTAATAATGATGATAATTTATGTTGTCCGAGAGCTATTGTTGTTGCATTATCTACTCAAGCAAATAATATTTTAGGTCATGAATTAAATTCCAATAATATTACATACTTGAGAAAAGGCAGAAAAATTCAAAAAGATTTAGCTTTAGAGTTATGTAATATGTTAAAAGAATATAATGAAGAAGGATTTACATTGGATGATATTCAAAATGTGGAAAAAATACTAGATATACAAATAAATATTATTTGTGCTGAAAGTTTGAATGCTTTAATTTATAAAGGTGAGGATAAAGAAACTAAGATTTATTTATATAAAAATGGTAATCATTTTGATGTTATTACATCAATGGCAGGTTTTTATGGTTCTTCTTATTATTGTGAAAAGTGTAATAAAACATATAAAAATAAAAATGAACATAAATGTGTTAAAGATAAAAATGTATGTAAATTGTGTATGAGGCCTGAACATTTAAGTAGTACAAAAAATAAAATATATTGCCAAAAATGCAACAGATATTGTTATAATCAAGAATGTTTAGATGATCATTTTTTTGTATGTAAGTATGTACTTAAATGTATTGATTGTAATCAAATATGTAAAAGATTTACTAAGCTGGGTGATATAGACGATATACATAAATGTGGATATAGAGAATGTAGAAATTGCCATTTAGAAGTGAAAATAAATGAACATAAATGTTATATGCAATCTAGATTAGAAAAAGGAGGTAAATGTTTTGTAGGATGTACAAAATGTGGAGGTAAAAATGATCCATATAAATTTTGTTCTTATACAGAAAAATATATGTTTTTTGATTATGAAGCTCAACAAGAAACAGGAACACATATTGCAAATAAAATAATTGCACATAAATTTAATTCCTTCAAAATCATGTTTGATACAAATGAAGAATTTTGTAAACATATAATATCCAAGGATTATAAGGGATATACGTTTATAGCACATTATGCAAACGGATATGATTCACAATTTATCTTAAAATACTTGGTTGATAATACTATAAAGCCATTTACAATTTATAATGGTACAAAACTAATGTTATTAGAAATTAAAAATTTAAGTATAAGAATAATAGATAGTTCTAATTTTATTCATGGTCCACTAAGTAGTTTTCCCAAAACTTTTGGTCTTAAAGAACTGAAAAAAGGTTACTTTCCGCATTTCTTTAATACAGTAGAAAATCAAAATTATATTGGTAAATTACCCGATAAAAAATATTATGGATTCGAAACAATGAAACCAGAGAATAAACTAGAATTTGAAAAATGGTACAATGATAAAATTAATGAAAATTATATATTTAATTTAAAAGAAGAATTAGAGGCATACTGTGCTTCAGATGTGGATATTGAACGAAGAGGTTGTTTAGAACTTAGAAAGCAATTTTTAGAAATAGCTAATATTGATCCTTTTTGCTATACAACTATAGCAGGTGTTTGTATGGATATCTATAGATCAAAATATTTGTTAAACGATACTATAGCTGTTTTAGATAAAGAGAAAAACGAAAATTATTCAAAGCAATCTATAACATGGTTAAAGCATTTTAATAACATAAATATTTCACATGCATTAAATGGTGGTGAAAAAATAATAGCAGGATCTAAAGTAGATGGTTATGATGAAAAATCAAAAACAGTTTATCAATATCATGGATGTTTTTGGCACGGTTGTACTAAATGTTATAGAGATAGAGAAACTATAAATAATATAAACTATGAAACAATGGATGATTTGTATCAAAAAACAATTGAAAGAAGTAAAATAATTAAAAATGCAGGTTATAATCTTATTGAACAATGGGAATGTGATTGGATAAATAGTAATATATACAAAAAAATGGAAAAAGCTGATATAGCTGACCCTATTAATCCTAGAGATGCTTTCTTTGGAGGTAGAACAAATGCGACAAAATTAAGAGTAAAAAATAAAAAAATGCGTTATATTGATGTATGTAGTTTATATCCAACTGTGAATTATTATGATTATTATCCTGTTGGGCATCCTGAAAAAATATTTAATCCAAAAGTATATGATAAAAATTGGTTTGGATTAATTAAATGTAAAATTTTACCTCCAAGAAATCTTTATCATCCTGTACTTCCAGTTAAAATTAAAATGAAAAAAAGTGAAAAGTTATTATTTCCTTTGTGTTATAAATGTGCTGTAGATCAAAATAAAAAATGTAATCATTCTCCAAATGAAAGACAATTTATAGGAACATGGACAACAGATGAAGTTAATAAAGCTTTAGAAAAAGGATACATAATAACAAAAATGTATGAAGTATGGCATTTTAAAGAAAAAACAACAGATTTATTTAAAGAGTACATTAAGAATTTTATGAAAATAAAATTAGAAAGTTCAAAACATAATTATAGTTCTAATGAAGAATATGTAAAAGAAGTTTTTGATAAAATGGGTATTTTATTGGATATAAAACAAATAAGTGATAATCCTGGTAGAAGAGCTGTAGCAAAATTATGTCTAGTTAGCTTATGGGGAAAATTTGGACAGCGACAAAAAATGAAAAAAACTGAGTTTGTTACAGACCCACAACAATTCTATAAAATATTATTAGATGATAGATTAGAAAATATAAATATAAAATTATTAAATGACAATATGATACAAATGTGTTATAATTATAAAAATCATTACGTTGAAAATTATCATAATACAAATATTTTAATAGCTTTATTTACAACATCTAGTGCAAGATTAAGATTATATAAAATGTTAGATAAACTAGGTAGAGCTGTAGTTTATTTTGATACCGATTCTATTTTCTATATAGATAACGGTTCTAATAAAATTAAAACAGGAACAATGTTGGGCGAATGGACTGATGAATTAGGTGAAAATGTACATATAACAGATTGGGCATCTACAGGTCCTAAAAGTTATTATTATAAAACAAATGATAATAAATTTAAAACGGTTATAAAAGGTTTTACTTTAAATTATCAAAATTTATTAAAACTTAATGGGGAAGCAATGATAAAATTAATTGAAGAAAATAATAAAAATAATAATATAGAATTAGAATACAAACAAATAACACGTGATACAATTACTAAAACTTTAGTTAATAAAAATGTTACAAAAAAATTCTCATTTGATTATGATAAAAGAATAATATTACCAGATTATGATACAATACCATATGGATACAAATTATAATAAAGATAACAGTAATTCTTCTTCATAAACTGTACCTTCTATATCATAAATTTTATAATAAACAACATTTGATTTAATAACATTTTCAACTGTAAATATTTCTTTAGACCAATTTGTTTTTAATTTATTTCGATACACATCATTTATTGAAGATAATCTAACTCTATCATTTACTTCAAATTTAGGCTTAGAATTACTAATATCATAATTATAAACAGTAGAAAGTAGATCATTCTCGTTTTTCTTATTTACATCAGCAGGTTTCATTTTTATCGTTCTATGATATGTATTATTATATGTCTTAATAATTTTTGGTAATTCAGTAATCCATACATTGTTTAAATAAAGTGCTTTCTTTAATTTATCACCCAATGTTCTGTTAAAACGTTCTATTATAGATGCCTTTTTATCGGTGCCTGTACTATACATTGTTATGTTATATTTATTTAGTATTTGTTTTAAATCCTTATTATAAAATTCCTTACCCTTATCTACATGTAATTTCTTAGGTACATTATGTTTAAATATTTGTGAAAATGCCTCAGATACTTCCAACCCACTTTTTGTTTTCAAAGCAACAGAATAAACTTTTTTGGAAAAAGTATCAATTACATTTAGGATATATTTGAAACCATTATTAGCTTTATACAATGTCTTATGATTATCATTAACTTTAATTTCATTATGTTTATTTCTTAAATTATAATTGGGATCTCTATTTGTAGATTTCGGTCTATAAAAACAGTACAAATCAGCTTGCCAAGTATCATTTATACCTCTTTGAATAAAATGTCTTGTTTCAAAATGTTTTCTAGCTGGTTTAAATAATTCATAAGCTTCTATAAGTTCTGGTGACTTTGATATATTATTCTTATTTGTGTTACATATTTTACATATTGATAATCTCCTATATTTATTATTTTTTTTAATAAATTCAGGAATACCTATACTTCTAGTTTGTGATTTACATTTTTTACAATAATCCATTTATTTAAGATAAATATTTTTTACAATAATCTATTTATTTAAGATAGATATATTTTCTCTAATTGTGTTATTGGTAAGATCATAAAAAAATTCTGTACCAGATACTAAACAAACATAACAATTGGTATTAGCAGGCACATCTTCATCGAAATGTGCATGTAAGATAATACTTGATTTAGATCCAGAAATCTGTGATGGTTGCCTACTTAAATCAATTACAAAAAATGGTCTGGTATTTTTAAATTGTTCTGGAGTTATATACATTAAAGATAAATCTCTATGTACTCTATTATAAACATTCTTATAACTCATTAACATACGATAAGCTCTATTAAATTTTCCTTTTTTAAAATCTAAGTTTAATATTCGTTCTGGATACCTCATATCACCAATTTCCAACCAAATATTTCTCAAATTACAATTATTAAACTCTATTGGATCTGTCAATTGGTTATTTAATCTACCTGTTTGAAAAGCTACGATAGCAAATAAAGGATTATGGGTATTTGTATACATATCTGTTATATTTTTGTGTATTGTTTTACCAATAATATTCATGCATTCAATACACTGCCATGATTTGAATCTAAATACATATTTATTTCTCTTGGACAATGAAACTAAATCATTTATCAATTTAAATTTAAACGCATCTTTATAAGTTACAATTGGAATTGTAATAAGTAATTCCTCAATAACAACTTTTCCAGTTACAGGCATCACATCTGTTTTATCATTTTTGTCTCTAAATAAAGCATCATCGTCAGTACGTCTTACAAAAATTATTTCAAAACCTCCTCTATATACTGGGTATTCTATATCTTTAAAAAACCCTAAACACAAATTGGACAAGTTACCAATAGCACTAAAATTACCACCACCACTAAATTTTGATTGAAATCCACTATCTATTGTTGGTCCACTAAGATCTGCAGAATAACTAATTGTACCTTTAATCAAACTAGCTCTACCAACATTATCAATTCTATCTAATTCTTTACCATGTTTTTTAACAGAAATTGAGTCAAACAAAAATCCGGGAAAATTGTCAACTAATATTATATTGGAACCTTTAGGATAGCTAGTACCATCAGCTTGTAAAACTTGACCAGAAATTTCAAATGTTGCTTTTTTAACATTTAAAAAACTATCTTCTTCTTGTAGGTATTTTAAAAGTAGTAATTTTATTAGGAGTATTAAGATTTGCTGATGATACAGGTTCAAATACTTTATCCTGTTCACGGATAATAGCATGGTCATATGTTATAAATATATTTTCCATTTATAAGGAAAAAAATTTAATATAATTTACAGTTTTCTCAGTTTTAAACTTAGTTCATAATTTAAATCATAATTCTTAATAAAATCTAAACATAGATGACCAAATATAGGTGGATCTGTAAAAGTTTGTAGTTGTTCAGTAGTGTAATATAAATCATCTTTTCCTAAATAATTTACAATTGCTTTAACTGGAGGTGAACGACCATAAGAGTCAAAATATATTTTTTTATTACCATTTTTTAACCATGCAACCCAATGTGAACCAGGCTGATTAGAATTATTTAAATTTAATATTCCACATTCATTTTTCCAAGGTTTTTTTGGTAACTCATCTTTCATAAAACAACCTCTAAGATTCTTAATATTTTTTCCTGCTTTAATAATATCAAAATTAGTTAATGGCTTTATTTGTTTTTTTTGTTTTTTTTAAGACCTGAACCAATCTGTAAAGTCTTAATTTTTTTAACATTTTCTTCCATCATTTTATTATGTCGTTCTGTCTCATCTCGTTTGAATTTCTTATCTTTTGCATCAATAACAGTATTTGCAATAGCACTAGCACTAAATAAATAGATAGTAATTAATTATTATTATGGTGGGTATATTACCGCAATGTTGCAGTTAGGATTTCTCCAACTGATATTATATCAGGCCGACTTGGGAAACGTTTTATTTTGGGTCCAACTAGACACGCCAACTCTTCAAATATGCTGGCAGACATTCTAATAAAGTTTTGGTACTGTTCAGAATTTTTCAATTGAAGTTTACTTCAGAAGTAGCAAACTTGCATACACCAAATTTAACAGCAGAATCTACCCTAATTTTTAATAATAATGCAGACAATGCGACAAATATGTATAATTATCCTGAATCAGTGACAGATAATGTAACTATTGAAAGGTAAATAATAAACATTGAAGTTTCCTTTTTAAATATTATTGTACTAAAACAAAAAAATATTTTAGACAAAAAGAAAAATTGGTTTTGAATGAAATAGACAACACTAATCTAATTAGTACAGCAAAAACACAACCACCAACAAATAAAATTAGGTATTTTAAATTGACTAATTAAACAATGGACAATTAATTACTAAATAAGTAAATGTTTAAAAAAAAATTGTTTCAGTAAACACAATCTTCTTAAACGATCGATGGAGATGTCCAATGATGTGAGTTCTCTTTCGAAGGTTAGAAATGATATAATTAAAGATTATTATGCTCAGAAACTCCTTCTTTTGGAAAGGATTGTAATAGCGAAAGAAGAAAAAGTTAGCATAATGAGGGCTGCAGCCTTTAAGAAGGTATGAATATTTTCTAATTAATTTTTGTTATGTAATGAAAAGTTAAATAATAATCTGTGATAATTACATAAGTATTAAAAGGAACTTAAAAGTGTAATAATTTATGTTTTTATATTTTATTTTGTTAATGCAGCCTTTAAGGAGGTATGAATATTTTTTAATTAATTTAGGTTATGTAATGAAAAGTTAAATAATAATCTGTGATAAATACCTACATAAGTATTAAAAGGAATTTAAAAGTGTAATAATTTATGTTTATATATTTTATTATGTTAATGTTATTTGAGTAATAGTTTTATTTTTAAATATTGTTAATTAAAATACATACAATGTTATCCTTATGAGTGTTGGCAACACTGGGTCCTGATGCAACTGTAGGGAGGACATGGTGGTCCTAGTGCGTTTAGTCTGCCCGTTGCGACCTACGCCTCAGGTCTGCTGTGTGCGACCTATGTGTTTTTCCTATTTTTCTTTTGCGTTTGTCGTTTACATTAAAGATTACCTAGTCCGTAAATATAAAGTCGAATTTGTTTATTTATTTTATCCTGACATCATAGTCCTTTCGTTGGATAGTAGCCTAGATATTAATTCGCTAACATCTCAGAAGTGGGATAATTCCGTTGTTCCACCGTGTTCGAAGGTGTACTCCGGAAAATCGTGCCCGTCAAAGTTGTTTTTTTTTTCTCTTAGGGGTTGTCAGAATTCACCACTTGTTTTTTTTTTGGCCGTAAGTAGCAAACGCGAAAAACGTGTGTCGTTTTTTTCCTTCTTTTGGCGCGAAGTTACGGTCGTTTGAGGTTAGTCGCTAGTGTGCGCGCGAATGCACCGTTGTTATCTCCGCAGTGCGCGTGCGTGAGTTGGTTCGGTCTCCGATTGTCGTTACCGAGGTACTAGATTAGTGACGATACCGTGTTAGTGTGATAACGCGTACGGACGCCGGGTTGTCGTCGAGTTTGATAACGAACTACTGTTTTTGTTTACTACGTCGTCAGTTACGAATGTTACGATGGTCAATAACAGTGAGATAAACGATCAGTCTGACGTAACTGACCCTAACTACTTGAAAGCGCCGACTTATAATTCCCTGGTGAGTGAGACTAACGAACTCCGGGAAAAACTACGTTTGCTTGAAGATCTATACGTGGCGACTTCACCGAACGCACTACACAGCAGTTACTACACAGCAGTTACCGGCTATGTACAGCCCGACTACCGTGTACCGCCGGACGTCGATCGTAATATCCGCTGTTCAATGGTCGTGAGACCAATTACGCTGCAGATGATTGGATCTCTTCTGTGTCAGGTGTCGCCGATCTGAATGGCTGGAATTTCAAACAGCGCTTACACTATGTTAGAGCGCACGTTACCGGTGCCGCTAGAAATTGGTTTTTATCTGAAGAATTTGCAAATTGGTACGAACTTGAGTCGAAATTTCGCGAAGCTTTCGTACAAGAAATTCGTCTGTCGGACAGATGGAGTGAACTTAATCAGAGGAACCAGGCAGCTGATGAACACCTGGTAGACTACTTTTACGAAAAGGTTAGATTGTGTCGCGTTTTAAGACTACCGTTCCCCGAAATTCGCGACCACGTAATTCAGGGCTTGCGTTCCCGTGAGCTGGCGGCGTACGCTATGGCGCGTATGCATGGCTCAGAAAGTAATTTACTTTCGGATCTCCGCGATTGGGAGAGGATGCGCATGCTTCGCAGGGAACGTTTTCCGGCCAAAAGTTCTTACGACTCGCCGTCGTACAAGCCCCGAATGAACAAGTCTACACCGGTACCAGCGTCGGTTGCGCCGATCAATAACACGACTGTAGATCAACCTAAGCCACAGTCAGGACCTGCGACTAATCGTTCGGCAATCTCCTGTTACAACTGCCGGATGTCGGGGCACATTGCAAGGGATTGCCCAAAACCCCGTAGAGCAATGAAGTGTTCAAATTGTGGGTCAGACGCCATTTGCAGCCTTACACGGATATCAACCACGTTTCCATCAAGGGATACTAGGCTCATTATCCCAGAACAAGAATGATTGGAGGGAACCAACAGAGGTGCAAGGCGAAGCAAGCGACAATATATTGGAGGGACAAAAAGCAATGGTTCGAGTATTTAACCGCAAACACATTCCAGGTGTTAGCCTGGACTTGGGCGAAATGGTAGTAATGCTGAAGGCACCAACCACAGGACAGCCTACCAAACTGCAAGCAAAATACAGAGAGAAGCCATTGCAAGTCATACAAAAGTTACCAGGGGATACGTATCGAGTGGCCGAGGTAACTCCTGAAGGCCAAACCTCATATGCTACCACAGCGCATATTTCACAACTCAAATCCTGGAAGATCCTTGATCAAGAAGATGAGACAGATGAATTAAGTGTTATAGACAGCTTCGAGGGGACTCCTACTGGTGATGGTGAAGCAGGGGAGAGACCAACCACCAACGACCAAGAAGACAGTAAGATACCAGAACCAATAACGCCAGCAACAAAGAATCTAGTTGTGGTTAGGGGCCAGCGGGAGAGAAAGGCGCCGGGGTACTTGAGAGATTATGTAGCTAAGTAAAATGTTAACACTACTAAGTTAACAATAGACAGTTTTGTAGTCTGACTAACGGCTACTATATTTTGTATTAATTATTTTGTTTTTTTTTGTGTATTGTTTTGTATAATTATTTTGTGTAAATTCTAAATACCAGCATTGTTAAAATTGTATTGTAACTTAAGGCCCGAGGGCGGCCCTTACATCAGGAAGGCCGAATGTTGGCAACACTGGGTCCTGATGCAACTGTAGGGAGGACATGGTGGTCCTAGTGCGTTTAGTCTGCCCGTTGCGACCTACGCCTCAGGTCTGCTGTGTGCGACCTATGTGTTTTTCCTATTTTTCTTTTGCGTTTGTCGTTTACATTAAAGATTACCTAGTCCGTAAATATAAAGTCGAATTTGTTTATTTATTTTATCCTGACATCATAGTCCTTTCGTTGGATAGTAGCCT
>NW_021770678.1:4193-4426 GCF_005508785.2 Acyrthosiphon pisum | reverse complement strand
AGACGACGAAGATGTTGAAGCTTGGTATATTGCTGTTGACTGTGTTGGAATAGAGTATATCGAATCAAAATGTGGCAATGATGTTGCAATTTGTGAACTGCTAGTTTCTTGAGACTGATTAGTTGGTAGTTGGAACTTGTAGCTTAATTCAGCGTTAAATATTAGTGTACTTATTTGATGTTGTAATATTGTTTTCGTGCGATCGTCAAACTGTTCCAGTTTGCTCGCAATAA
>NW_021770678.1:0-4093 GCF_005508785.2 Acyrthosiphon pisum | reverse complement strand
ATTCTCCAAATATAGTGTTATCATTCTTTTGTTTTTTTGTCTGCCTTCTGTCAGAAATATCTTGCATAATATTTTGTAAATTTTGAATCACAATTCTGTCACTGTCATTTGCATTTTTGCGTTTACTTGCTATTTTTTTGAGGGAAACAAATGTTTTTCTTTGCTCTTGCAGTGGTTGTTGTGATTCTCCTGTAGTTTCTTCTATACATTCACCTATAGTAGTTTCATTAGCGATTATAGTTGTATTTTCCAATAATTGACTATGATCTAGCTGTGAATTATAATAAAACAAATTTAATTTAAAAATGAAAAGTGAATTAATTACTTTAAAATTATAAGTTAATTTTCTGGATACATAATAAATCAATAATAACCTTTAATTCTAAAAAAAAGCCACCCTAGGCTATAGCCCTTTAGCTTGCCCCTTAATCCGTCACTGGAAGTACCTTACAGGGTTGCAACTAATTTTTTTCTTAAAAGTGAGAATAGTGAGTATTTTTTTCAATTAAGTGAGTAATATTCTAGTAAACAATGAGTATTATTTTCATATATAGGTGAGTTTTTTAAACAAAAATATAAAAATAAAATACAACAGTTTAAAATCTTTTCAGTTGTTTTTTACTTTTTCAGTTTATTATATACAAGTTATAAATAATACATATAAAATAATTTTGTTTAAATATTAATAATATGTGGTTCTACCTACAGTACCTAAATTATATAACATAAATAAAATTGTATTTAACCAACAAACATAACAACTGTAGAAACTGATATTATAGTATTATTTATATATATATATCAATTTTTTGAATGATATTATAATATAATAAAATATACGTATTTGTAATTAAATATTAATAATGTGGTAAATATAGATACTAATTAAAGTTTAAAAAATATTTGTCCAACAATTGTCATGAAGTTATGAGTAATATTGTAGTTTTTATTCCGTAATTCATTTTTTTTTATTTTTTAAAATAGTCTTAAAACATAAATAATTATAAAAATGTCGAATATTTAATTTAAACACTTGTTTACATTTAAAGATTTTTAAAAAAGTGAAAAAAGTGAGGAATCAATGAAATAAGTGCGAAAAAGTGAGCACACTCAAATATAAAGTGAGAATAGTGAGAAATAGTGAGTGCGTAGCAACCCTGTACCTATATTAATATTTAATAATAGTATATCATAGTATCAGTATGACATGTGCTTTAAGAAAATGTATTCGTTCCATTTCATTTAATTAATATTACAAAACAATTAAAAAAAAAATAAAATTTAATAGTTATTAATTAAACATACGTATAACTATAGATTAAATTTATTTATTATTTTTAAACTATTCTAGTTACCAACAACCCAAGAAGAGTGGTTAAATGTTGCCAGAAAATATGAAACAACTTGGAACTTTCCACATTGCCTTGGTGCGATTGATGGAAAACATGTGCAATTGCAGGCACCTATTGGAAGTGGTAGTGATTACTTTAATTATAAATCAACATTTAGTATCGTTATTATGGCGATAATTGATGCTGATTATAATTTTTTGTACGCAAATATCGGTTGCCAGGGCAGAATTTCGGATGGAGGAGTTTTCCGAAATACGTCGTTTTTTAAAAAACTTGAAGAAAATGGTTTGAGACTTTAACCAGATAAAAATTTAAATGGGAGAGAAAAAGCAGTACCATGTGTGTTTGTAATCGACGAAGCTTTCCCCTTAACAGTAAATATACTTAAACCCTATCCCGGAAGTCATGAAAAAGGATCAATCAAAAGAACATACAACTATCGATTGTCTAGAGCCCGAAGAGTTGTGGAAAACGTTTTTGGCATTTTATCAGCAGTGTTCAGAGTGCTTCGAAAACCAATGCTGCTTGAATCAAGCAAAGCAGAGCTTGTAATCACGACATGTGTATACTTACACAATTATTTACGAAAAAATAAATCATCGAGGGATGCATATTCACCGCCAGATTTTTTTGATCGTGAAGTTGAAGGACATAATACTGCTGGAACTTGGAGACTAGAAACCAATAATACTTTACGTCCATTAGAAAGAGTGGGAAGAAGAGCTTCACGATTGGCAGAAGAAAACAGAAATTAATTCGCAGAGTATTTCTGTGGAAATGGTGCAGTTTCGTGGCAAACAGAATTAGCTTAAAATTAATTTATATTTAAAAAAAAGGTTAACTTTATAAATAGGTACAAATTATGTACAATAATTTATTTTTAACTTTTAGTGTCTAAATCTAATTATATTTATCGTGGTTTATACGAAAAAAAAGTTATATAAATAGTTTATATTGTACATGTAAACAGGAAACCAATAACATTTTTATTTTTAAATAACCGTTATTATAAAATGTTAAATATTACGTTTATAGAATACATGTTTCAGATCAAAAACTTCTTTATATGGACATGGATATGACTTTTCTTATATTTTTTTTAATTTTAATTAACACGACATATTTTGAAAATTGTAGATAATATGAATACAGCTCTTCATAAAAACAATACATTATTCGCTACGCATAGAATCTAAAAAATATTTAAGTAGAAAGTAGAAGTTGAAAGTTGAAAGTACTTACAGCAATGGTATCTCTAGTGTCTCGTGGCAAAAATTTGTCTTTCAAAAACTGCATCGCTTTAAAAGCATACCATTTGGAACGAAACACTTCATCGGCTCCAGCGCCAGGACGGCTTGTGCCTTCTTCAATGCGACGTTCCCTTCTGTATGATGCTTGTAAGCTATCCATATTCCTCCTCACTTCATTGACATTTCTATTCATTTCTTTAGCTATTTCAGACCAATAGTCGATTTTTTTTTTGCCATCTTATATTGGCTATTAGTCTGATCCCATAAAATTGGTCTGGCTTTAAATAAATCGATAAGAAGTAGACACTCTTCATCCGTCCAATCCATTATTATAATAATATAATACTATGATTATAATAAAACTAATATATTATAATATAATTAAAAAAACAGCGGTGCACGTGGTAAGCGTCTCGAACACGACCGAATTGAAATAACGGCCGAATATCGTTCGAACTGAACGAGCGTTTTCTTTGATCGTACCGCCATCCGAGCGAGCGTCTCCGAACGCGAACAAATCATTCGGCGCTCATTCGCTCGTGTTCGGAAAACTGTTCACACTACTGTGTTCGGTAGAATTCGTTGATGTTCGTTCGCGTTCGCGGCCTAATGTAAACGCACCTAAGAGCAAGACGAGTGTTTGATTATTTTATGAAAAAAAAATAAATTTCATTTAATAAACAGAATATAATTTAATTATTCAAAACTCAAAGGTCTTGGAATATATAAACCTATAAACTATGGTTGGGGAAAAAAAAAAATTCTAATTGGAACATTGTTATCAACATTGTACTATCAAATTTAATCTACTTATTCACTGAAAACATGTGATAAGAATAAAACATAATATTGAAACTATAACTCATTAAAACTATTCTTTATAATATATAAGTTGACATGTAATTGAAAAAAATGGTAAGTTTATTATTGAATAAAAAAACTTTTACTTAAAAAAAAAACAATAATTTAACATATTTATATATTTTATAATATTAGATCATGTAAAATCATATCGGACAATGTGTTAAAATGGAATTGTAATATTTCATATAAAAATGATGCATCATCGTACTGTAGATGATTATAATATTTGAAATCATAGTTTTGAATATATCGGTTGGTAAATTCGTTCCTTTGACAGGTGGACGGTAGACCACGGACATCATTTTTAATTAGGTCATATGCAGTGTTGAAAGTAATTTGGTAATTTGCTAAAGGTTTTTGCTTGTCCGTATTATACTTAAGACTGATTAGGTCAAACCATTTGGAAAAGTATTCGACTATGACTAGGTAATCAGAACCAGCAAAAGTTAGTATATCCGCTCCTACTTTTTATATTGGTAGGACGGGATCCCATGGGGTATTAGGGAATTTTTTGTTAGAATTGCCAAATTTATTACAGGTGTTACAATTTCCAATGAATTGTTCAATCTCATTGAACATTCCTGGCCAAAATACTATTTGTTTAGCCCTCATTTTTGTTTTTGTTAT
>NW_021770677.1:3845-4004 GCF_005508785.2 Acyrthosiphon pisum | reverse complement strand
TATTTAAAATAATAAAAGTAACTTAACTTTTAACTTAACTTAGTTATTATTTTCATTAATTTATGTTTATTAATTAATGTAAAAACATAGATATATAAAACAACTAGATAGCCGACTTCCTATACAACACTGCAGGAGGGCATGAATAACGCCACCATA
>NW_021770677.1:0-3745 GCF_005508785.2 Acyrthosiphon pisum | reverse complement strand
TGCAAAGCTGGCAATGTTTATATAAATTGTAATAATAACGTTTATTGATAACGTGTTAACTTAATTTGTATTTTGAAATATTAAAATAATGAATTTGCGTTTTGGCATGTAGTAAATTTGAAAATATAATTATTATTTTTTAACCAAAAACTATGTGATGTTGATTGATTTCTGGAAATTACAACTGAACCCGTGCCCTAATCATTAATCAAACATACAACTTTAATGAGCCTTGGTCTAAAAAAAATACAAAAATTTGTATAAAAAAATGAGTTGTTTTTTAAAAATTCAATACATATCAGTAGCTGACATCAATTGAATTAAATATTTAAAACATTGACTTTCAAATGTAATTACTATTATAAATATCCCAGTAAAAAAAATTTCATGTGTGACATTGGGTATAAACATAAACGATAATGCTGTTTAACAAAACATTTTAAATTTTTTTCTAATACTTGAGATGAGAAAAGTAACAAAAAGTGAATACTTAAAAACAAATATCAAATACAAAGTTTTTATTTAATTCAATACAAAAATTGTAGTATTATAACTTGTACAATAGACATATTATATATATTTGTACTATTAAACTTTACAAAAAATATTTATTTCATTATATAGGAAAACATCATTATTTATAGGTATTAATGTACAACATGAATAATAATAAAAATATAAATTAACATTATTAACTTCTAATTTAACAAAAAGATACAAAATATAAACATAATTAAAAGAATAGTATACAACATTTAACTATAAGGCATAGAATAATAAATAATTTAATTATTGATGTGAAAATAACATTTGTTTAGTTAGTGTATGACGCTTTCTATGTGGATTTAAGATATTAGAAGAAAACATTTTTCCATACGATTTGAGACGGATGCTTAAAAATTTGTTAGTAATTAAAGTAATAAGTACAATTTTGTGTGGTCTATCTAATATGGAAATATTTTCACAATTTATGTCCTGAAAAATGTTGCAATCTCAAGAAAATTTATTAATGATTTGACGTAGTATTATAATATTTAAGTTGGGAAAATGTAATCTTTTTAAATTGTGAGTATAATATAAAAATAATTTTTCAGTTTCTACAATAATTTTAAATGCATCTTCAGACGCTGATATTAAACCCCCTTTGTTTTTTAAATTTAGAAATTGAGAAACAGATGAATGACTATAATTATGGTCAGATATTTTTTGAAACAAACATGTAATACATGAATTACAACTCAAATTATTTACAATTCCCCTGATGATATATCCTAGTATATAATAAAAAATATTATTTTTGGCTTCTGCTAATGACGTATTTATAGTATTTAGTAGTACTAATCTGTTACAAATGTCCTCATCCAATTCTTCACTACACGTTATCTCATCAATATTTTTTTGCCTTCTGTACCATTTAAACTCAAAAATCCCTCCTGAAATATCATCATCAGATATGTTACAGTTTCCATTAGATTTACACTTGATATAATTTTTAAATAATATCTGTTTTAAAGCTGTCTTAAATTGTACCACATTAGGGTTGTTATTTGATCTATAGCGTTGTCTAATTTGGGCAAAGAATATCTCAATATGGTCCTGAGAAAATTTATATGTTAAAATATAATTCATATTTAATGATGAATAATGTTCTAAAAATATTGTTTCTGCTATACTGAAAACTGATTTAACAGCAATAGCAAATCCAATTATAAAAGTTTTTTTTTTTTTTGATTTATGTAAAGGAGTATTATTAAATTTTAAAGAGTAAATATATTTAATTAAGGGGATTATAATAGTTTTAAGAAAGCTAATATTATTTCTAAAAATTGGAAATTTTAAACCTTTTGAAAATGAACTTTTCGAATTAAGAAAATCAAAAACTCTGTCAATAACTCGACAGTACTCAAAAGTTGCTTCAACATCAGCAAAACCAGTTACATTCATTTTATTTAAATATTCTAAAGCATCAGCTGTAGAAGGACTTAACGTTTGAGCAGCGTATTTTACCTTCATCTTATTATTATAATAATGAATATGAGCTGCACTAATTTTATTACTAAATTTAAAAGTTATGTCATTTTGTACACTATGTAAATATAAAATATGTGCCTATTTCACATTTCCTTTATTCGATTTGATGAATTTACAATTTCCTAATATATTCCTCGCTAATTTTAAATTATGACAGGCATCTGGTATATAGTATACTTTTTGATTATTTACTGGGTGAGAAAACCAGCATCTTAATTCTTCGTAACCACCATCCACCACACATCCTAAATGTTTCATTGTTGATACATTGGTATATGCTCCATCACAAACTACACCCCAAACTTTAAGACCGGCAATATGTGTTAGAGTTAGGGCTGTTTTAACTAATTCAGTCTGACTAATAGCAGATATTTTATTTTGAAAAAAATGACCAATAGGTAATTTTCATTTGCCATTAATACTAATAGCTATAAACACTAACACTTCTGTAGCTGAAGTTTCATTACTTTGAATATCTAAATTGTTTCCGAAGTCACAATATCCTAGAAACTTGTTATTTTTATCGTTCCAAATGATATGTTTTCTGATAGACATGGTATCAAATGCAATAGTACAATGCTTATCATTTTCATTCAATGTTTGTAGAGAATCCAGTACTTCTTGCAAAAATCCAGGTTCGCCATTTAATGTAGATGTCCAGTTTCTTATAGATTTTGCATGAGGAAGTATTAATATTGACCTGTAAATATAATAAATATCTTAATTATCAGTATTATATAGAAAATACTGTAGTAAATGCATTAGGAAAAGAACTAATAAGAACTAACTAAACTCATAAGCTTTAGGAGAATAGTAATTTAATGTAAGCAAAAATTCTTTTATAGTCTTACTGTAACGTCTACCATTTGGGTCGATATTTTGATTTTTATGAATGTTGGAAAATAATTCTTGAGAGAGTCCGTCAAATTTGTCTAACATAAGTTCTTCAGATTCCATGTTTAATACTTTTTTGTCTTTTAGTAACTTTAAAAGACCTGCTAAAGTATTAATTTTAATATCTTTACGTCTGATTTGTTGCTTTTATAATTTAATTGTGTTAGCTTGCTTTATTATTTTATTTTTATGTACTAATTTTGAAGGAGTTGTTTTTCGATAAGGTGATACAGTAATTTTACATTTAGAAGGAGTGGAGATTAATGAAAATTCTTCTTCAGCACTTTTAAAACACAAATGTCTTTTTGGAGTAAGACATAATGGTTCATGTTGAACTGATGTAGATAACTCTGTAGTAGTTAATTGACTTGAAGTTGGTTCACACATTTCTGAGTAATATATATTGTTGTTGGTGTTTGAATAACAGTCATGTTGAATATTGATGGTACAGCATCATCACACAATAACAATTTATAGGTACCACCAACTGGAGTTTTAAAATCACTTTTCAAAAAATGATTACTACAAAATCGTGCATTTTTTGTTGGAATAAAGCCTTTTCGTCCAACAGCTTTTATCCACTTAGCATTGCGCTCAGGATTTCGTAATGGAAATCTGTAAAAGAGCAGTTGTCTGTGATTAATAGTTGGAACAACGTAATTTGTTTTAATATAAGAAGTACTTACGTAAAAAAATGATTTTTAATGCCTTTTATTTGTCTGTTTACACAGCCATGTGCAGAACACGATGCTACCATATTTGAATAAATATAAAAAGTAGGTATTAAAGTTTATTAAAATATTTATAACTCATAAAGTCA
>NW_021770676.1:1271-1503 GCF_005508785.2 Acyrthosiphon pisum | reverse complement strand
ACTGCACATGACTGATTTCGTGATTTCTTGACTTTCGATGATGATGAATTCGTCTTCTGCGTGATTCCCTGCTTCTATTCCTACGAGGGTTTCAGTGCGGGGTCGTAGCACTATTTCAGCCCCGTCAGGAATGATGACTTCATTAGTCTGACAATTCAGAATGATTTTGTTTTCCACCATAAATGGCCGTCCAAGGATACCATCGTTTGGGATTGGGAATGCAGAATGAACT
>NW_021770676.1:0-1171 GCF_005508785.2 Acyrthosiphon pisum | reverse complement strand
ACTTGGAACATTGCAACTATAATTTTATCCTCGATGAATAGTTCCAATTGTGTTTGTCCCAGTGTGTGTACTATCTGGTCATTAATGCCTTTCAGATGATAGATGACATCTTCATACACGATTGTCTGATCTGCGAGAGAAGATATTTTTATTAGATTAAGCTCACTCCCAGAGTCTAAGAGTAGCTTCGATTTTTTGCTGATGGTCTGTTCAATGTGGCAGATTAGATGGTCTCGATCTAATTCTGCTTTGAAGTAGAGGATTTGTCGTTGCCGGTGTTTTTTAACTCGCTCACCGGGCGCCCACCGTTGGCGGCCGGTTGCTGCTGGTTTTCCTGCTGGTTGCCTTCCTTTTTGGAGTTCATGTAATTCCTTTTACGGCAATCTTTCAGCAGATGCCCTGGCTTTTTGCAATAGTTACATTCAATTTTCCTAATTGGTGCTGTTGTGGAAGAAGGTCTTGAGTTTGACGTTGTCGGTTTGCTCCTGCAATCCTTTGCCATATGACCAACTTTATTACAGTGGAAACAAGTAGGTTTCTTCGTGGGTTGGTGTGGCGCTCCATATAACTTCTTTGTCGCTTCATGTGAGTTTCTCACCCGTTCTTCTTCCCTTGCTGCTTGTATGGCCCTGTCTAACGTTTATGGATTCCTTGCTTTTATGAAGTCTTTTAGAGGTCCTAGTCCCTCTATGAATACTTGGATGCTTTGCTTTTTGATGCTTGTTCCTAACGCTTGAGCTACCTCCCAACTGTGCCCACTTGTCTCTTGTTCTATTATGAGTGTTTGAAGTTGCTCAATCCTATTTGCGTAGTTTGTTACGTCTTCTCCGATTTTCTGTCTTGTTGAATACAACTCTGAGAATAGATATGTAGTCGTCCTCTGCGGTTCCAATGCAGATTTCAACGCTTCCTTTAGTTCAGCCCAAAGTTTTATTTCCTTAAACTTGACTGCCTGACGGGCTTTCCCTGTCAGTCTAACTTGTATTCCTTGGAGTAGTCGAGCCTGTTCATGGTCATGTGCGCATGCTAATGCAAACTCGCATTTTTCCAAGAATATCTCTAATTCCTCCTGCTTGTCTCCACTGAACGAGCCTGGCAAGAGTTTTAGAGCAGCCTCCAGTCCTATTGTATCTCCTCTGGGTTCGAATGAATATCGTACACAAGATTGATC
>NW_021770675.1:11256-14312 GCF_005508785.2 Acyrthosiphon pisum | reverse complement strand
CAATTAGGAATACCAAGGCACCAAGCATATTTAATATTTCTACCGTCTTTCTATTTACGCCATGTTGTTTAAAACATATTTGTTCGCGCCACGCGAAGTATTTTCCGATGTCGCATATAAGCATTCTGTACATGAGCTCGGCACCTGTATTAAAATCAAGCTCTACAATTGGTTTATTTGAAAATGCCGCCAAATAGTTTATATAATCAATAATAATATTATTATTATCATAGAATTATATCAGTTATTTAATTCGTGCCAATTATTTGAATAAATAAAACTATTATTGTGTAGGTACCTACTCAATATAGTTAAAATATAAAAAATAAATATATATAATATATAATATATATTATTTTCATTACTAATTACAAATTCACTTTAAAAATTGCATATTAAATAGATTATAGGTACATAGGTATTATTCAACTGCTTATTATTTAGGATAGCTTACCTTTTACCACCAATATTATAATTTACAAATGTCCATAATCAGACTTTAACATAGGTAGGTAGGTATCAAGTTAGACTTTGCCATTTTTTATGTTTGTTGTACATTTTTTAATACCTACATATTTTAATCTTGATTGGTTTTAGGTAGGTACCTATGTATTTATTTGCACCTTTAAAAAATTATAATATACTAGTAATAGGTATACTTAACATATAATTACAATTTACAAGTACAAATTGAAATCTTTATTAAATATTTGGGTATACTTATGGGAGAAATCCATAAACAAAATTAAAATTTATTAGAAACCAGTGAATCTATAAACGCTTGATGAAAATATAGGGTTTAAATAAATAAAAAAATGAAATCAATTATTTATTTTGTGCCAATTATTTGGATGAAATTGATATAGCTTACAAGTAATAATATATTATTTAGATATTCTATTTATTCAAGTAGGTAAGTAATATTGTAAAATAGATAGCTAATAATTATTTAAATTTAAAATTGATGATTATATAAATTATTATATTAATACCATCTTAGAATTGTATTTTATATGTGTAACTCATATTTACTTTAGGATTCTACCTATTAAAAATAATATACCTTTTAGTTAGTTTACATTCTTATTAAGCATAAGTGAACATAGAATAAATTAAACTGAACTTGCAAATGCACATATTAATCCTAAGTATAGAACTGTTATTGTTATGAAAAAATAGAGCAGCAGCAGCAGCAGTCAACGCAGCGGGCGAGACCAAGCTTATAAATACGAGTGCGAAGCACCAAATCTCATCAGTGCGTGTTCAACGGAGCTTTCAACAGCAAGACCCACCCAGGGTAGACTTGCACAGATGAACCTCATACACATTATTATTACGATTCAAACCTAACATAAATTATTATATTTTGGTTACTGTCGCAGTACCTTTATTAATAAATTATAATATTTATTCTACATTGAATATATCAAAATACAAAATTATACAGTCCACTTAAATTTATTTCTTAGCCGGAACAATATTCGTAGTGCGTGGGCACCACAGTCTCCGTCTCAAGTTTTCAGTTTTTATGAATGAACCAGCGATTAGTGCAAATTATTTCTTTAAATTATTGTTGATTGTCTTATTAAAATTTTTATTTAGATATTATCATGATATCATAGTAGTTTGCGAATCATTGTTTTTAAAATATTTGTTTTCTTTTTTGTTTTCAATATTTGGCAGTAGCAGGCATATAATAATTTTTATTGGCAAGTCTTAAAAAATTCATTTAATCATGGTAGAAATAACTTCCCATTCCTTTATGTCCAGTTCCATCTTCAGTGCACATTTTTGGTTAACTGACACAATGAGCAGTGGCATCGTTTGTTTATTCAGTGAATATATTACCTATAATTTCATGCTATCTATACATTTGGGTACTATACATTTCTGAATTTTGTAATAGAAAAATTGTTGAAAATTATATTTTTTGCTTATTTTGTATAAGTTTGTGTCCTTTAATAGGTATTTATTGGTATGTCTTCCTGTTCTATTTTAAATTTTGCTTTGGTTCCTTTATAATTAAACTTAACCAAATAATTTTTTTAATCTAGAATTGTGTTAATTGTTTTCATTATGTATAATCCTATTATTACTTATCTACATATTATATTACCAACTATAATTATTCATTACTATCGTTTCTATTTTATCCCAGCCATAGTTGTTCGTAAAATGATTAATTTAGAATTGTTTATCGTTTTAAGGTAGAGATCTCTGTCGTAAGTTAATTAATTACATTGGCTAAAGTGCACTTTCCAAACCCCCTCACGATTTTCAAATTTTTTTTTTTCAAAAGTCATGTTTTTTATGCTTAAAACGATGGTGTAAATTTTTTTTCCGGAAACTATTATTTTAGAAGTTATAGCCTTCCAAAGTTTACGATTTTACGTTTATGCGCATTGAAAATCGTGAGGGGGTTGGTAAAATGCATTTGTTCCAATTAAATTTAAGGCGGTCGGAGCCGGTGCGTTTTTTGGTACAAAAACGTGTCTTACAGGAAAAACTCTCACGCCCTGTAGAATATTAAGATTTCGGTAATTTTTTTTAAATTTAAAAGTAGAGAACATTTCGTAGGTCGGATCAAAGCCCAATTTTGAAAATTATAATTATAGAAGTTGGAATATGCATTTAAATAATGTACAATATTTGTCCTTTATCAAACGTATTTTTCGTCTACTGTTTAAAGTAAAGTAAAAACTCGAGCTGTGATTCCAACCTGCTAAAACTTTTTATCTTTCAGCTGAAAAAAAAAATGACCAAAATCCAACAGTAGTATATATATACCATTCCTGGCGCAGTCCATATTATATCAATAAAAGATCACAAAGAAAACAATGTGCAAAAAGATCAGAAAATTGAAATGCAATAATAATTAAAATATTTTTTGCTATATCCCCCCAAAATATTTTTTTCAAAATCGAAATGCAATAATAATTAAAATATTTTTTCACAAATCTAATTGCAATAATAATTAAAATATTTTTTTACAAATCGAAACGTAATAATAATTAAAATATTTTTCTAATCTTTTTGATTTTGATTTCTAATTAATG
>NW_021770675.1:5708-9438 GCF_005508785.2 Acyrthosiphon pisum | reverse complement strand
TCTAAAGAACTGGGTAAAAATTTGAATGAATCTATAAATCCTTAATTCTGTAGATATTTTTATGTCTTTGCCATTCCTAGTTACTACACGTGATATCACTTTTGAAAAAGAAATATATTTTTCCTCATTATTTGGGATCAATTTTATTTTTTTCATTATCGTTCCCAAATTCTTTTATAAATAGATGGGCATCATAACCTGAAATATTATGAAAAACAATTGGAATAAAACGTGGATTTTGGTAGTTAAGATTACAGATAGAATGTGCTGCTCCTCTGTATTCTCCAGTTAAATGGTCATGATCCCGAACTTTTCTCATATTTTTATTTTTATTTTCTAATTCATTTTTAAGTTTATTTTCATAACATTCTAATTTTTCTAAATTTTCAACATATTTATAATATTCAACACCATTCCATGGTTTAATTTTTAAAAATTGTTTATAATATTCAATAGTGTTTTTATATATATTTAATTTTTTCTCTAACATTGGAGGTATTTCACTTAAATATCTTTCACAAATATGACATTTATTAGATTTATTATAATAATTATTTAATTGTTCTGCATTCAATGTTTCCATAGGAACTATTTTATCATATATTTTAGAAATAAGTATTTCTTCATTTTTCATACATTCATAAAATACTTGAGCTACGTTTGGACCAGAATATGTTACAGGAGATTTATAATCACCATTACTATATTTAATATAATAACAAAAATTATTGAATATATGTTTCTGATAACAATTAGTAAAAGACTCTGTATCATTTGGTTGACAAGTATATATTGGTTTAAGAGTACATTCATAGTCAGCAAAAACCACAAAAGGTACTCTTAAGGAATGATTATAATTTTGAAATTCTAATGTTTTATTATAGGGTTCTGGTAGAACTATTTTAGCAGCTTTATTATTAACACAATAATGTTTATGTTCATTTAACTTATTTTCTGTATCAAAACTATTTAAACACATTTTACATAAAAATCTTTTATGACCATCTTTTGTTGTTTGACTTCCACAAAGTTTCCATAAATCCTTAATCCAACAATAATGACCTTTATTCTCATTATCCTCTCTTAAATACAACAAATCTATATGATTTGTTTTTTCATTTGTAGTTATTTCTAATGGTACAATTATATGATTATTTTTACTTTTTTCTTCTAGACAGTAAATATTAACAGATAAATTGTTAATTAATTTAACAAATTTTAGAACATCTTTGGTACTTACTGGAAATTCTATTTTAGATTTTTTAATTACATCATCATATTCATTTTCCCATTTTTTATATTTTGTAACTCTTTGTCCATTTTTTTCAACAGGATGTAAAGCTGAGAGTATTGTCCAAAGAAAACATTTATCATCTTCATTTTTAACATTTATAATAGCATGTTTATCTCCAATGTTTTTAGGTAATTCAATATATGAAGAACCCTTAAAAGGAACATATTTATTTATATTTATTCCCAAACTTAAAATTTGATGAAGTCTCCATTGAGAATCTTTCATTATAAAATCATCTTCTTCTTTTAAAATTTTAATTTTTTCATTTGTATAAAATTCATTTAAGTCAGAATTTGTAGTTAAAATTTTATTTGCTGTTTTAAAATTTTTTTCCTTATATTCCATATTTTCTTTATTATTACCTCTCTTATATATAGCAAGAAACATAATATTAACTTTTAAATTTTGATTCTTTAATAAATGTTTAAGTCGTCCTATTACTGGTTTATCTAAACGATTTAAAAATGTTTGTATATCTTTAATACCCATATTATTTTTAATAATATAAGTTTTTAATCTACTTTGAAATGCTGTTTCTTCAGTTTTTAAAACAGGTCTAATCGTGTTGTTCTTTTCAAACATTTTTTCATTAAAATTGAAAACTCTATGTGGTTTGGGTACTCTCTCTTGTATTGGTCTTATACCATTATTTTGATGACGAATAGACTGCAAATGTTTAGACCAACTGTTGTATTTAACTGTTACATTACAAATATCACAAGTTTTATCTGCAGATCTTTGTATTCTCTCTTGTTTTGTTCTTACATTTTTTGTTGTTGTACCTCTGTATGTTCCTCTAAATCGAGGTATAATTGTTTGATCTGGATCATTGTTTTGATGACGAATAGATTTCAAATGTCTAGACCAATTTTTGTAACTAACTGTTAAGTTACATTTTTCACAAGTTTTGTTAACCATTTTATTATTGTTAACATTTCCTTTAACTAAAGGTTCAATTTTATTTATATATTCCATTTATTATATAAAATATTGTTTTTTTTTTTACATTCAATTTTTTTAATAAAAATAATTTTTATTAAAAATAACATTTAAATAATATTAAGATCCCATACTAAATTCACATATTTTAATATTTCCTAAATCTTGAATAAACTTAATATCATCTAGAAAATGGTGAGTATAATCACCTGTTGTAATAATTTGCTCATTAGCTATTTTACAAAGTTCTAACCAAGTTGGTGAATGTAATAGTTTAGAAACATAAGGCTTTCCATTTCCAAAATCAACATTTCCTTGACTAATAATGAAAATATTTCCATCAATTGGAATTTTATTTAGATTATATTTAACATTCTCAGAATTTTCATAGTATTCAAAAGCACAAAATTTCACATAACATTTATTTTTTGTTATACTTCTTTTTATATTATTTCGCATTAATTTCAAATAATTAAAATTTTTTAGTCTATATTGATTAATAGGTATACCCTTGTATGTTTTATTATATCTAAAAGGTAAATATGTTTGATCTATATCATTTTTTTGATGACGAATAGATTTTAAATGAGCAGCCCAATTTCTGGAACCAATTGTTAAATTACATTTATCACAAGTTTTAGCAGGATATATTTTTTTATTATTGTTATCATTTTCTTTAACTAAAGATTCAATTTTATTTAATACATCCATTTTATTATTGATATCAATTTCTTTAACTAAAGATTCAATTTTATTTAATCCATCCATTCTTTATTATATAAAATATTATTTTTTTTTATATTCAATTTTTTAATAGAATAATTTCTATTAAAAAATATCATTTAAAATTTTGTTTTTTGTAACTCTTCGTTATAAAAACTCCCTATAATCTCTTCATTGTTTAAATCTATAATTTTATAGGTAATAGGATTTGTGTTTAAAATTTCATTAACTATAAATATTTCTTTTGTCCAATTATTAATAAATTTATTATCAAATGTTTTTTTAGAAGCTGTTATTCTTACTCTATCACCTACACTAAATTTAATTTTTGGTTTAGGTTTGTTTTTTGTAGAAAATAATTTGTGAAAAACAACATCTTCGTTAGATTTATTTACTTCACAAGGTCTCATACCAATAGATCGATGTATGTCTTTGAAATTATATTCATCTATTAAACTTTGTAAAATTTTAATCCATTTTTTAGAATTTGTAACTTCAAAATGTAATCTCATTTTACTGTTTAATGTCCTATTAAATCTTTCAATAATTGACGATTTTTCTTCATTTTGGGTGTGATACATTTTAATTCCATATTCTTGCAAAACTTTTTTAAAATGTTTATTTTCAAATTCCAAACCTTTATCTGTGTGAAGTAATTTTGGTGCATTATGATTTTGTGATATAGCTTGTTTTATTATTTTTTCAATGCTTCTGAACATTAATTCCATCTTTCTTTTTGAGTTCTAAAGCCCAGAAAATTTTGAAATGTATCTA
>NW_021770675.1:0-5658 GCF_005508785.2 Acyrthosiphon pisum | reverse complement strand
TTTTAAATATGCAACAATATATCAGGATCGTTGTATTAAATGTTTACACATTTTGGTCGAACAGATAAAACTTTATTGATATTTATAGAATATATAAAACTAAAAAAATTGAAAACTAACAATATCCGTTGTTATGGACGTCTCCATAACCGAGTTTGTTCGTTAGTAAATAAATACGAGGTGTTTGAGTTATCACTAATACTTTATTAATATAATCAATTTTAAAAGAAATTTAGTTGCACAGAATAATTATTAGACTTAAGAAAACAACAGAGGCTCTACTCGATGGTCTGCCAGGACTACACTCAATATTACAAAGACAGCGAGACACGGTAGGGGCTCGCTTGGGCTAAAAACTGTCCACACAGCGAATTCCTTGAGACCGTGTGACACATTAATAAACGTCTGTTCACACATTAATATGCTTACACACTCTACTATATTATACTATTACTATATCTCATACTGCGAATAGTATACAGACAGGGGTTCACAACACCCCCGGACTACATGAAGCATGGGAGTCTAATGACCACCATGTTTCACCTCATCCGTGAGTTCTGATGCTCTGAAACTTTTAGAATTTGTAGGGGAGTGTATGGGTTGCACACACTCTGCTACTTCCGGTTTGTAGAGTCGGGGTAGATTACACTTATATTTAATCAACATGTACAGACTTACAACTATTATTAAGATGATTATAATATAAACTATAATAAAATGATGGTCCGGATTTACAAATATTTTGGTATCGTTGTACATTTTAGATAATTCTTTCAGTTTTTTAGCATCTTCAGCTAACTGATTAAATTTTTTAAAATATTTATTTGTATCTATTTGCTCGGGTTAATGGCTGTAAATTATTTCTGGCATTTTTAATAATGCGTGCAGGTTCGGATTTCCTGGAACGAAATCTCTATGAATTTCTGATGATATGGTTCTCGATGGTGTTAAAATCAGATTTTCTGTATAAATAACGCAATTATCGGAAATTTGAATTTTTCCTGTACCCGTGAGTAAGATTCTGCTAGAGTTTTTTGCGTATGTTACTGTTACTGTTTGCGAAATGCAATAATATAACCACGCGTTTGTAGATAAAGCTTATGCCAGATGTAGTATTTAGGTTCAGATATTTGAAGTTACACGCTCCTATCGTTTGATACGGGGAATTGTACAAAGATACCTCACAATTTTCCTGGTGTTTAGATTTACTAATAGCCTCAGGATTTACACATAACTTAAAAGAGAACAATGTTTCACATTTTTCAAATTGATCGTCGGTTAGACTAAAATGATATTCGTTAGTATCGCTTATTGCCAAGTACTGAGCCTGTGGTTCAATGATTAATATATTACCTTTATTTGTAGGTATCGGAAGTGGAATATTATGAAACAGGTTAAGCCAAAGATTTGACAATAAGGGTATATAGGTCACAAATACGAGATTCTGTTGGATGTACACTACGCTTAACTTGGATGTTCGGAATAATTCAGGAATAGATAAGTGAGATTCAGTTATAGGTAGCTCTAGTGTAGACGGTAATGTCAGTTGTATTTGTTTAAGTTCATGAATCAATATTGAGATGGGGGGTAGACATTTGTATGCATCAATCCATTTAATGCCGAGTTGACAATGGATTGGAGGTTTTGAGTTTCCCAAGCGAATTGGTTTAGAAAAACTGTCAATATTGCAGTGTGCTCCAGGAAGGTGTTTTGTATTTCCAATACATTGATTGTTGCCACAGAACGCCTTGATTGTTCTTCTATTTTGTTTATATTCTGCTGCAATTTCTGATCATCTGTTAGTAGTTCATGCATCGTAGAATTAACATAATTCATGACTGAAGAGACTATGCGTATTTGTTCCTGTGATAGATGAACATGTTTATCTTCGGAACGAGCTAGGTCTTCAATGATTTTGTAAAAGAATTCTGCGTCCTGCTCACAGCAAACTCCAAAAAGAACGTTTGCTAGCCTTCCTACTGCATTTATCAACCCGCGAGGTTGTCGATTCGGATGTTCAGAGGTTCTGTGATCTGACTCAAGGATTCGCATAACAGAATTGAAATTTGATTCAATTTCTTGCATGAACGGAAACGTGGATTGTATGAAATCCGTACACGCACTGGTTAAGATCGAATCCTCTCTTTTTTTCAATTGAATACAAACGTCGCCCGTTTGATCATGGAATTTTCGGAGTATTTGGTACTTTATGTAATAAGTCGTCAGATTCACGTAAGTGATGAAATCCCAATTTGTGTAAGATATGCGAAGAGGTCCCATTGCTTCAAAGTATAAGCCTGACGAGTTCTGAAATGAAGTAACTTGAAAACGTCCGCTCTGAGAGTTTGAAAGCCCACAACATACCAGGGAGATTCTGAAACACAATTTAGATTTCATTCATGAAATTTCTTCAAGAGATTTTTGTGCAATTTTACATGTTAATTTTTTTTTAATATGGTCACATTTGGAGAGTGCATTAGTTTCCACCACTGTGAATGGCCCTAACCACTTAGATGCTAATTTTCCTTTACTTGTTTTTTCTTGCACTATGACTTTATCACCTTCATTGATTTGCAAAGTCACAGCTGTACGATCACATCGCTCCTGCGATTTCTGTTTTGATTTCATCTGTTGCTCTGTTACCATATGGTGCATTTCTTGCATAAGACGTTTCATTTCGTATTGGTAATCTTGATAGTTATATTGAGGTTCTGGCTTACGACTTAGCGAATTTGGTATTGATAACGGATATCCATACACAACTTCATGCGGTTGAAACCCCGTGGAAGTGTGTACTGAAGAATTATGACAGTACATTGCATAAGGAACATGTACATCACAGTTTTGCGGATTTTTTCCGGAGTAGTTCCGCAAATATTCACCAAGGGTTCTATGACTTCTCTCTAAACTACCATTACTCTGAGGATGATACGGAGTAGTTGATGTTTGAGAGATATTTAAGAGTTTGCATACTTCTTTGAAAACCTTACTAAGGAATTCAGTTCCACAGTCCGTCACTAAAGATTCAGGTTGCCCATGCAGACATACAAACTCAGTGACAAAATGCTGTGCGACGGTGTTTGCTTCATGATCCTTCATGGCACACGCCCAAGTGAACTTCGAAAAATCATCGATCAAAGTTAAAATATACGAATTCCCGTGGTAAGACTTGTTGAGCGGCCCTACAATGTCCATGAATACTTTTTCGAATGGTTTCAAAGCAGTAGTTGTTATCACCATAGGTTCTTTGATGGTCTGGTTTGGAGTTTTGTTGATTTGACATGCAGGACATTTCTTTATGTATTTCCGGATTTGTGCTCTCATGCCCTGCCATTGGTACTATTGTGTAATTTTATTGTATGTGCGCGTTACATCTTGATGTTCACCAAGTGGATTTTCATGAAATTCCTTGATGATCTGTAGTTTGTTATCTGTCGTTAACTTATCGCGGGTGTATATCTGAATATACACAGACGAGTCACGGAAGATATACCTCAACATATTTCGTACGACTTCCCACTTCAGTCCATCCAGGTCGCAGCCTAGACGTGGACAAGCAAAGTGTGTAACTTTATACTTGACACAGATTGACTTGAGGTTCTGTAGACTTTGGAAGAGAATTTCATAACTTGCTTTCTGCCAAAAAAATTCTTTTGTGATTATATAAAACACCTGATGATTGTTCACATTGATTGTTGCAATCTCTGTTATTTGGCATTTTTGTCGACGAAGTTCATTTACTTTTCCAAATTGGTTTCGGAATTCGAATCTAATTTAAAATCTGCTGATACACAATGAGCAAATGAGATTTCAGCATCTGCAGAAAACAGATCTCCTGTTCACTCGGCAATGTTCTTCGTAGGACCCAGTATAGTTTCATCTGCTTTCAGGAATACTTGATAACCAGTATCACCTTCCCTATTCGCTTCTAGGTCTGGGTGTTCGTTATCTACTGATTGCAAAGAGGTTTCTTGAGTTTCTGGAGATTCTGACTGGTTGTAATGACTCGATAAGGTTTGAGCTCTCGTAGTAACAATTTTAATACGACTCAGTGCGTCAGAGTTTGTATTATTTACTCCTGGTTTGAAATGAATAGTATACTGATACTCTTCCAGCTTGAGGCGCCAACGAGTGAGTCTTGATCCTGGATCGGTAATATTAAACAACCATACTAGTGCTCGATGATCGGTAATTATATTGAACTTTTGCCCGAATAGATAAGATCTATACATCTTAATTCCCCACACTATACTGCAGGTTAGCTCCTTCTCGGTTGTGTTAGTTGACTTCTGCCTTATTTAAGGTACGAGATGCAAATGCTATCGGCAAATCTTTTCCTATCGGTCCTTGCGACACTACACGTCCGATCGCGTAGTCACTTGCATCACAAGTCAAGTTGAATGTTTTAGAGAAGTCCGGATACTGTAATATTGGAGCCTGTGTCAAGAGGTCTTTTAACTGTTCAAAATATTGTTGGCAAAGGTCGCTCCACCTGAACGTCACGTCCTTTTTTAACAAAGAGGTAAGCGGCTTAGCTATCCGCCCATAGTTTCTGATAAATCTTCTGTAGTAGCCTGAAAGTCCTAAAAAAGACTTAACCTCTTTCACATTTCTTGGAATTGGAAATTGTTTCACACGACTTATCTTCTGAGGATCTGGCTTGACTCCTTCGTCAGTGATTTGATGTCCGAGATAATAAACTTTTTTTCGGAGAAATTCACACTTCAGTGGTTAAAGTTTGAGATTGTATTTGCGGAGTCTCTGAAAAATCTCGGTGATTTTCTGTGAATGATCATTTAAATCTTTTGCATAGATAATGATATCATCTAGATATACGAATGCTTTGATTCCATTTATACCGATTAATACTTTATTCATGAGCCTCTGGAAGGTCCCTGGAGCTCCCTTCAAACCAAATGGCATTCGTTCAAATTCGAAATGTCCCCGGTCTGTAGAGAACGCCGTTTTGCTACGGTCGGAGGGATCCATCGGAATTTGGTGGTACCCATGAGCTAAATCCAAGGTACTGTAATATTTTGATCTCCCTAGTTGGTCCAAAATATCCACGATGTTTGGAAGTGGGAATGCATCCCCTATCGTGACCTCATTCAGTCGGCGAAAATCCACGCAGACACGGTATTTAACCTGGCCATTGAGGTCGGGTTTCTTCGGGACTACTAGGAGTGGAGCGTTCCAAGGTGATTCACTAGCTGTAATCACACCTTCCCGTTCGAGGGCCTCCATTTGGTCCGTAATTTCCTGTCTATGCCTTTGTGGTAAACGGTAGGGCTTCACGTGAATTGGCGATACCGCTTCTGAGGTTTTGATCCCGTGTGTCACCGCTGTAGTCGCCGACACCCGATGTCCTTCTAAAAAGAATATGTCCGAGTAATCTTGACAGATGGCCACTATTGATCCCTTTTCTTCCGAATTTAGATGATCGGTTCTAAGTGCTTCTTCCAATCGTTTCAGTCGACTACTGTTTGCATGAGGTTCTTCTTGTCGATCCGTGACTTGTACCGAATGGATTAGAGCTTCCCTGAACTCCTCATGGACGAGTTCCTTTAAATTGGGCGTCTTTAGCTTTATCGTTTCTTCGGTTGGGTTGATGAGTGTGGCTAACACCCTCTTGTTTTGTACTCTGGTTACAGCGTT
>NW_021770673.1:2654-3397 GCF_005508785.2 Acyrthosiphon pisum | reverse complement strand
GATCGAGTTTCCACGCAAGTCCATCCCAAACCAATGAAAAAAAATAATCACCAAGAGTCATTCCGGTGCATGATGGAATTTAAAAGGATATCCTTCATTGAATAGGTTAGGTACTACCTTTATTGAATGATATGGATGTACTACATTTTAATTCAATGATAATTCACTGTACCAATACGAAAAATGATTCTGAGCAGTGCTGGCCTTTATTGACGACTATTGTATAAAGGATATTTTATTACATATTTATTATTTGTATTTTATAGGTACCTATACAATAAACCTACCAAAGAATTTAGTACATGTGTAATTTATTTTATTAATAAAAGTGTAAAACGATGGGTTTGTTATTACCTGCACAGTAAATTTTAGTATTATAGGTACTATAATCTACTGTGGCTATTACCTTTAATATTGTCATCAACTTATAACTAAGTTCGATGTACCGTAAGACATGCCGGTACCCGTATTCGTGGTATAAATGTTTTAAAATTAGTCTGAACAATTTGAGAATGTCATTGTGTATACACGATAAAGAAAATAAGTAAAATAAAAATCTACACCTACTATATTAATATTATAAGGAAGAACATTTTTTTCTTTTTTCAAAGTATCTCTAGAAACTTAACCGATTTTAGAAAACATTTTTGTTAAAAACCTATACTAACCCAAGGCTCTTAATTGTTTTTATTGCAAATTTAAGAATTTAAGGATTTTGAAATGTACGATAGAAATGTTTGTTT
>NW_021770673.1:1856-2554 GCF_005508785.2 Acyrthosiphon pisum | reverse complement strand
ATAAATGGTGGCGTTTGGTTACAGCATACAGAATTTAATATTAATAGAGAAAATAAATATTTGTTGCCATTGGTTACTCGAGCAGATGAGGTAAAAAACATGCATCAAATCGTCGCGTTTATGGTTTCGAATAAGGAAATTATATCTTAAAACAATTAATATGAGAGGTAAATGTATGTTTGTAGTTTATATATTTATATAGGTCCTACTCAAAAACTACTAAACCGATCTTGTGAAATTTTCAAATTGTTAATCGGAGATATCCGGAAAAGATGAAAAGATATATTGTTTATATCAATAGATTCCTTGAGACTTGGAGGGTGCTTATATATAGGTCCGTGAAGTTAGCGGTACAATGTCAAAATTTGACTACAAATTTTGAAAATAATTTGTAAGTCATTTGTAAGTATTTGTAAGCACAATTTGGTAATTTGTAAGTACAGCCGTTTTCAATTATCCTCAAAAGTTTAAATCCCGGCTAACTTCGCGAAACTTGGCCGTTTTGGCATTTCAAAGCTTTTGACTGCTCCAAATCATCAAGGGCAATTTGTAAGTGTTTGTAAGCACGAATTTAGAATTTGTAAGTCAGTCCTTCCTTAATTATCTCTGAAAGGAAGTTGGCCGTGCTTTGTCGAGCTTTTTTATTAATTTTGGACCAACTTCTTTTTGCGAAAAAAATAAGGAAGGGATGACATACA
>NW_021770673.1:0-1806 GCF_005508785.2 Acyrthosiphon pisum | reverse complement strand
CCTTTTTTAAAAAAAAAATGTCTATAAGAAAGTAAAATTAAATTTTTATGATCGTTTGAAATTCATATTTTTACAACATTGGATATTCACTCGATTTCTCATGTAGCGATTTCCTTATTTTGTTCTAATTCAAAAACGAATAACTGCAGATACATGAAATTTTTATTGAATGTTTATATAAGCATTTCCTATACACCATACAATTTTGAAAATATTTTGACTCTTTTTGAGCTGTTTACGGACATTTTCAGTTTTCAATTTTTTTAGTTTTTTTTTCTATAAATATCAATAAAGTTTTATCTGTTGGGCCAAAAAGTGTATAAATTTAATACAAAGCTCCTGATATATTGTTACAATATCAGTTGAAAAATATTAAAAATACATAGGCACAATTTTTTTTTATAAGCATTTAAAGATCAAATTTTGACAAAATTTATCAAATTTTAATTTGAAAAATTATTTTGTACTTAAAAATTTATAAAATGTTCAATTTTTGTATCTAAGAATTAAAAATTTAAAACAAGATTCCACGTAAGTAATTAATTCTGTTACCAAAAAATCTAAAATATACATTTAAACAGTTTATTTTTATAGTCATTTTAAGTACATATTTGGACGAAATTACATATTAAAAACCTAGGATAACTCTTTTAGTTATTTTGTTGTGATTGTATAATATTATTCGTGGGTACTTGAAACTTCTAAAGTATACTATTATATATCTATGATTTTACCACGGTTTTTTGTTGATGTATAACGCGTTATAACTTATAAGTACCTAATAGATATTATGATATGATTAATTTGGAATTTATTATAGGTACCTATTATAGGTCAATTTTTTTTTAATACCATAGATAAGTATATATATGTCTAATACATAGACTGATATACCGTCTCCGCTCAGAATCGTTTTTCTTATACAGTGATATTATATCATTGAATTCAAATTTAATACCATCCATTATACAGTGACCCACTTCTAACCTACTGTACAGCAGAGCGACATCCACTTACCCACCTTTTTTTATTTTGTGTCTCTGTACACGATAAGTAGTCAAAATAATTCTAAGATTTTCAACTTTTGTATCTTTTCTGTAGGGAAAGTAATACTAGATGAAATAACTGAGTTTTAACGATTTACTGTGTCAAAAAGTTTGAAAATATAATACAAAATTCCTCATAACTCATAAGTCATCATGATAGATATTTATAAAAGTATTACATTTTCATAGTCAAATTACAAATTATTTTGTAGTTAAGAACTTATAAAGTGTTTAATTTGTATAGGTAAGGATTGAACATTTAACACAAGATTTGGAATATAATTAGACCATACTGTAACAAAAAAATCAAAATAAATGATTTTTTTATAGATATTTTTAGTTCAAATTTTGATGAAATACGATACTTCAATGAGGAAAAACAATTTTAGTTATTAAGTTTTAATTTAAAAAAATTATTCGTGTCAATTGAAACTTTTATAGTGTATTATTATATTTTATACATACAGTTATATTTTCAAACGCAATATTTAGCAAAAATTGATTCAACCTACTGTTTCACAGTTTCACTAATAGTAAAATAAACTATTTTAATACTAAAAATATCATAAACGCTTACAGACTATCTTTACTCAGAATCGATTTTCGTATGTAGTGATTTATCGAATTCCAATTTAATACGTCCATTACAACGACCCACTCGATATCTAAAACTGTACAGCAGAACGCTTACCCGCTTGCCTACATTTTTAAGTATGAAGATTGAAAACAATTTTATTGTAAAAACGTTCTTAAATTGTTG
>NW_021770672.1:7546-8488 GCF_005508785.2 Acyrthosiphon pisum | reverse complement strand
ATACTTTTTTGTATAGACATAGACACAGCCACTGACATAGGTTAATATATTAGTAAGTTTGAATAATGTTTATGTACATCCAGTGTTTTGTAGTAACTTAATTACTTTTGCAGTAATGCTGTAGTAATTTCATTATATTGTATTTAAATTAAAGCGTTCGTAACAAAATAAATTACTTTTTAAAAGTAATTTCTATAGAGGAACGTGTTATTTATACAAGTATTTATAATCAATGCTATTAGTTATTACTACCTACTTATTAAGTATAGTCATGATGGACCGCGATTGTGTACTAAATTTTTAAAAAAGTAACGTTGTGCCCTGTAACAAATATCCGTGTAAAGTAAATTTACACAAACTTTTGAACCAGGCTTGTATTTATCTTAAAATACAAAATATAACTTAAATAATAATACTCAAAATAAATTACATACCTGATTCCAGTAGTTTCTATCTGCATGTCATCTGGCTCTGATGAGGAACTCATAATATTAATTAACAAATCAAAATATAAACGTGACGAACTATAGCTAAGGCCTAAGCAGTATGCATCAAGCAAAAGCGTAGGCCGTAAAAATGTAAAATACTAAACTGTAAATACTAAATTGTGCAGGACGCGGACGACGGACGGACGGTCGCAGTGTATCTAGTAATAACTAACTAATAAGGAACATCAATTGGGTGGAAAGGAGGAAGAGAGGAAGACATGATTAGCTATAATAACGATAGTCGACCAAAAAACCCAGGCGGCCAAGCCAAATCGTGGTAATATGGCTATAATAATATCTCGTAAAATATATCCAATACGATTGGACGTCGTAACCACATATTATTATTATGTTATCTCCGTCTTACTACACATGATATAATATACTATACGGCAGATTTTCGTTTACCGTTTATGATAGAGTGTTGTTAATTTTGATTTTAAATGACCTATTA
>NW_021770672.1:6126-7446 GCF_005508785.2 Acyrthosiphon pisum | reverse complement strand
TTATTTAACTTATTTAAACATTATCTATGTTCTCTAGTAGTTAGATTTGTACGGTGTTTATATAATTCGGAATAATTACGATAGAAATAATAGCTAGCAGTATAGTTTATACGCCTTGTACCTTTTTACATTTCATATTTATTAAAAAAAAAAAAAAATGAATTTTATTTATACCTTAAAATTTTAACCTACCCAATTAGGCACCATATTGGACAGACTGACCGACCAAATGAGGACCTTGCCAAGCACTATAATATAATTTTATTAACTGAAAAAATTCAATAATTGTTTAACCTAAATGGGACACTCCCTGGAAGGTCCTATTACTTCCCATCGGGAAGCTCCTACTAGGAAACAATTTGGAATTAATCAGGAGGTTCCTGGGACAGTCGGTGTTGTTAGGGGGATCAAGAAAACTGGAAAATTAATGCATATTATAGAATTCTGGATGCAATTATTACCAGCATGAAAACTAGATTTTCATCTGAAAGCTTACATTTAGCATTGTCTGTTGACCGTTTTTTTAAATTACAATTCAAAGAAAGTTTACCATTCATACACATTATGAGGTACATTATGAGGTATTAAAATTATGCAAAGATTAAAACTAAAATGTGTATTTAATATTTATTCACATATCATTATTTTATTATAATATATCTACTAATTTTTTTAATTTTACATTTAGAAATTGTTGGATATTAATATTGAATCGTTAGAAGCTGAAATGACTGTAATTAAAAATAGTATTCAAAATTCTGATTTTGATCTTAGTGATGTGTTACAAAAAGTAGACCAGAACGTTTTTGCCAATTTATATAAACTCTTGCAAGTTGCTTTAACTCTGCCCATCAGCTCTGCTTCTTGTGAACGTTCTTTCTCTGTCATGCGGAGAATAAAAACATGGATCAGATCTAGTATGAACCAGGATAGATTTACAGATATGTCAATTTCACATATTGAAAGAGATATTTCAAATATAATCGAGTCAGAAAACATTTTAAATAACTTTGCTTTGAAGAATAGGCGTATAGATTTGTAATCTTCATAACTATTTTATTATATTTCATATTACATAATATAGACTATTGTGTATATTTTATTTACTGTTATTATATGAAAATAAAGTTATAATTTAAGTTTAAAAATGTCAAAATAAAGAAGTATACTGTATGTACATACAATTTTTGGTGTTAAATAATATTATTAATTATTATATTACGTATAGATGGTATAATATATATTTTATAGTTTTATGTAATTCAGTAAAACAAAGAATTTTTATGCATTATTAATTATTCTAAATTTTAATCTTTTTTT
>NW_021770672.1:2934-5396 GCF_005508785.2 Acyrthosiphon pisum | reverse complement strand
GTATAACACACAATTACACGAATAATAGTTATAGGTACTCCGTTCATCGAGATAACGCAATACGTAATAATAATTTTATATCTAATATCTATCGTGGTATTATTTGGTATTTTGCTCATGACCGTGTTCAAAGATTTAACTACAAATTCGGGTAGAAGAATTTTTGATTGATAGTGTTTCCCTCCAATTTTTAGTGTTTATCACATCAGTTATCTGGTTTTCAATTAATAAAATAATGTTAATAACAAAACGTAAATATATTATAATATGATATCATAGACATTTCTATGATTATTGATTAATATTCGAATTACTGAATCTTAATTCTTAAATCGTAAATCGTAATATTTGATATTATATTATAATTGGTATGGCTTCAAAAAAACAAAATACATTGATGAATTTTTTCAAACATAAAGAAAAACAAGGTAAGAAAAATTGTATGAAAATACTAAATGCATTTAATTACAATATTCATTTTAGATAATACATTTTCTCACATTAATGCGCCTACAAATGATCCAGATGATCCAATGTCTATCTATTATTTAACTAAAATGGCTTGAACTAAAATTGATGTATCCATACCTGAAGTAAAAAGGCGTAAAGTATCAACTAAAGTAGATTCTGAACATCATTCGCAACATTTTTTTGAAAATACAAAAGACGAAATGAAGATAACTGTACCTATACAACAGTATTATTGATAAAATATTAAATGGCATCAAAGTTCGTTTCAGTCAAGATACTTTAAATTTGATTGATAGTGTTGGTAACTTATTAAAACTAGAAATAGAAAAAGAACATATACAAACTATTTCTGATACATTTAGTTTATATTTTGATCAACTCGATACTGAAGTCAGACTGTTTACACAAATAGATGACATACCAAGAGGAAGCAATAATAGCACAATAACTCAGTGGTTGAGTTGGATAACTATAAGGATGGAACAGACCGAATGAGAACTTTTGAAAATATATATACATTTTTACAAGAATTTACTACCATACCAGTCACTAGTTGCTCTTGTGAAAGACCTTTTTCAAAAATGGCAATAGTTAAAAATAAATTACGCAGTACAAGAAAGGTTAGATGCCTTACTAACAATTTTTATTGAACAAGAAATTGTAAGCTCTTTAGATATGGAGGAAATTATTGATGAGTTTAAAACACTGACATCAACCCAAAGAAGATTACCATTATAAATGTAAATGCTATTGACTATTGTATATCGAGTAAATTTAGTTTTATATGTAATAAATAATATTATGTAATATGTAATATGTAAACTAATAATTGTTTTATTTTAACATTAAAATTTATTATAAACTAATTATTATAATATAGAGACAATATTTATCTTACTGATTTGTAGTAGGTCAAGTAACCCCTACTAAAATAATTCTGCACACCCTGCGAAAAATTCCTGCGCACGCCTATGGTTACGCTAGATACCACGTCCCAACACTGTAGGGAAAACGTATCTTTACACAGTAACGTTTGTATAGGTATAGTAGGTACACGAGGCGAGGCAGTCGAGCAACGGCTCAAAATGGATTTTTCCATGGCATTTTAAAATTTGGGTATATATTTTATTATAATAAATATACGATAATAATGTGTTCGTAGAGATCACGGAAATTTTATTTGTCTTGAAAGTGTAATAAAATCAAAAAAAATGTGTGTGTAAACAATTATATACATCTAATAAAACCATAATTGTACCTACGCAGATACAATAGATCAGAAGTCTCAAACTCAAATTACCAGTGGGATAAATATTTATATATATTATATATTTCAAAGATCCAAGGGCAAAACATTGTCGCAGACCTTTTTTTGTTTATTACTTACGCTTACAACATTTATAATTTTTATTTGAATACATTTTTATTTGAATATAAATAAGGTTTGATTTTCTTCACAATGCATAAAATTTAATTAAATTCTTAATATTTGTATTAAAAAATGTTTATTTTGTGCAAATTTTTTCAAGTAGGTTGCCTAAAGTTGCTATAAAGTTGCAAAATATTGGCACAAGTCCGAAGTCGGTAGGAAAAAGTCGGGGGGCTAGCCCCCCGAACTTGTTTCCGGGAAAAGTCGGTAAAAAAAGAGGTTGCAAATTTTTTCAAGTAGGTTGCCTAAAGTTGCTATAAAGTTGCTAAATATTGACACAAGTCCGAAGTCGGTAGGACAAAGTCGGGGGGCTAGCCCCCGGAACTTGTTCCCGGGAAAAGTCGGTAAGAAAAGAGGTTGCAAATTTTTTCAAGTAGGTTGCCTAAAGCTGCTATAAAGTTGCTAAATATTTGCACAAGTCCGAAGTCGGTAGGACAAAGTCGGGGGGCTAGCCCCCGAACTTGTTTCCGGGAAAAGTCGGTAAAAAAAGAGGTTGCAAATTTTTTCAAGTAGGTTGCCATAAAGTTGCTATAAAGTTGCTAAATATTGGCACAAGTCCGAA
>NW_021770672.1:0-2040 GCF_005508785.2 Acyrthosiphon pisum | reverse complement strand
TATAGGTAGGTTAATTTATATGCCGGTCGTATTAATAAATATACCTATAACCTAACCTAACCGTAGATTAAAAATAAAATTAATGAAACTATATATACATTAATATATTATATTTTAAATAAACATGTTATGATTTCTTTTAAACATAATTATGTTTTCCCCCGTTTGAAAAGTTTTTAAAAATGGATTAGGGTGTGGTTGTTATACCAAGTTCTTTATATTATACCCCATATTATACCATTGGGTAATAGACATGTATGAAAATAGTTGATAATATACCCATAATATACATAAACTTGAAGATATATCCCAGGATATACTTATAAGTACCTCCTCACAATATATATATTAATGTAGGTATTGAATAGCTTAAATCAATTTTTTTCTTGTTTTATGAGTTTTTAAGTGTTTTAAAGTTTTATGAAAATTAAATAATATAATAATATTGGTTTACAAGAAACTTTTTCTGTTAAGTTAATTTCAGTGTAAATTACTTTAGTCAAATAATTATCTATATATCTATATGTATATGTATGCTATAGTAAAAGTTCATATTATTAACAAAGCAAAATATATAAATCAATAACAAGTATAAATAAATTTTATATGAATTAAATTAATAAATTAAAACAAAACTAGGTTAATGTATTTTTAAGTTAGTTTTAATTTAGAAAAAACGAATTCATTAAATATAACTTAAGTTAAGTGTGTTTAAAGAAAATTAAAATCTAAATTATTAGTTATACTGTAGAATTTAAATTTTGTGACTAACATAACGTGTCCAATAAGCCAATGAATTATATCATTATGTATGATTAATATTATATTCATAATTTTATAATACATTTTCATTTGGAAACCATTAAAAAAATCTTCACTTGTAATAAATGATACCTAATAGTTTACATCCTTTAATTTACATTCTATAGTATACCATACCTACCTTATAACATTGGAATTGAAATTATTTACCAAACTTTAACAAAATTTAAGTTGAGATAAAAGATTTTAAGCTAGTTATACTTACATTAATTTATACTTTATAGTAAACATTGCATTCTTAATTCAATTGTTAACTTAATTTTTTATAATTTATAATATTATGTTGTTTTTGAAATTAATGAAATTTAAATTATTTATAATTAAAATAAGTAATATTTTATTTATGAAAATAAATCTAAATAGTTTTTATTTTATTGTTTTTATATACCTACCTATTTTCTTTTATATAGGTAATACATTTAGGTTTAATTTTCAGTTTGAAAAATTAATAAAATAAATACATAGGTACTAAAGTAATATACTAATATGTAACAACATAAAACTTACCAACTAGATGTAGGTATACTGCAGATTAGATCTGTTGTTACAGACACCAAAAAATTTAAGCCAACAATTTAAACTAAAATAATTTAACTCTAAATGTACATATAATTTATTGGACAAAAACTGTAATGACCAAAAAATCGTAGGAATTTTTGTTAAACAATTATTTTTTTTTTTTTTATTTGAACCATCTAATGCAGCGGGGAGAACTGCTATTGGTGTGACAATGCATGCGAGCGCATGTAGCAACACGCGCTAATCATCAAAATACCCATCAAAATATGACTAGGAAAGCAGTGGCGGTTTTGGTTGTATTTTTTTAGAGAGGCAACTTTTGTATTACTCCCCCCCCCCTCCATTCATAACAAAAATTAAACCAATTTTAAAATCGGTGTCATTAGGCGCTGTGAGAATAATAACAGTTTATGATTATTTATGCGAAAATGTCCCAAAACAAAATGATGAATTTAATTGTGGAGTTTATATTATATATTACGCATTTAAATTTATGGACAATTCCAAGTTCAGTTTAGAGTTTGATCCTAACACTTATAGAGAATATTTAAAGACCTATCTATTAGAAAATTCCGAAGACATGACAAACATATGTTTATACTGTAACTGGAACTCAAATAAGCACCGTTGTCAACCGGATGATGAATATGTAGAATGGGTGTCGTGTTCTCGTTGTTGTTGCTGGATAGCCATTAATTG
>NW_021770671.1:0-4685 GCF_005508785.2 Acyrthosiphon pisum | reverse complement strand
GATCCTCTGTTTCTGAAAGTTCAATAGCTTGTTTAAGTTTTTGCTTCGCTCTGATAAAATCATCTAGAAAATGTTAACATATTTTTAGTTAAGTATTATATTATAATTTATAACACATTGCATTTTTTATTCTATATAGATTTACCTGATGAAGCCCAAATTTTATTTATTTTATATGTTTTCCATACTGGGTTGTATGGTTCAGTATTGAATACCATTTTGTCATATTTTTTTGAACTTATGTTTTTGAGGTCTGGGAAATAAGACCGTAATTGCTTGGACAAAATCCAATTATGTGGGATGAGTTGTAATCCATCATTGAATTCAATTACTACATATTTTCTAGAAATTAATATAACAATTAATATCAATATTTGTCATTTCTAAAAACAGTACTTATTTAATATAATATACCTATGTAAATTGTATGTATCATTTGACATTTTATAACTATTTCAAATGTTTAATTCTATTCAGTAAATAATAAAGCATTACAATATTAAGTATATCTTAATTTTCATCTTGATTAATAATCCTATACAAATAACTAATACAATTTTTATTTACATTTAATTATTTTTGCGATATATTTATTACAATTTACAACTAACAGAGCTGTGGTCTTTCCTCCTGCTCTATGTGCAAAAGTGGAAAAGCAGCAAATTTAGAATTATTTTCTGGGATAGGAAACAGATAATATTTTAGCGTAATACATTTAACTGGCCACATATTCCTATGTGAAAGTTTTGAGACTTCAAAGATGCCTAAATATGATGATGAACATGGAAGTGAATAAATTGATTTTTTGTTCATAAATTCTTTACCAACAATAACATAATCTTTAATATCTTTGTTATAACAAATATTTTCTATTATAACGATTCTTCCATTCTTTACACCACAGCAGTTATTTGCTTTATTTTGTGCTTCAAATTTCATTCCATTCAATTTCAATATTGAGTATTGAGGAACTGTACATCCTTTTATAAGAGGCCCAGAGGTATGACCTTTTAAAAAAAAAAAATTATCTTCAATATCACTATTGTTTAGGTTAATTCCACAATTTTCTAACTCTTGAAGTCTACGCCCAATTTGTTGTAATGGTTTATCATCTTTTTTCAGTAATTTTTTTAACTTTTGCATATAGTTTTCGAAGGGAAAACAACTGAAGTTATCTAAGCAACCAAATTGTTTAACATCATTTACAATATGTAAAAGGCCATGTATATTATGTGAGATATGATGTTCACCATAAATAATTTTAAATGTCGAGACAAAATGTTGAAGTAATTTTTGAGCATAATCTAGTTGAGATTCTTCAGTACAAAACTTCTTTGAAATCAAAATTGATATGGCAACATGCAATGTTAAAAAATTATTATAAATTTCTAAAGATAAAATATTTTTGAATATAACTGGTCCTGTATATAATAATAACTGCCTGAATTCTGTTGCTTTCCATTGGCGGTAATGTAAAAGGCTTCTGGGCTTTCTTTGAAATTCAAATGGAGAAAAATATTTAATTGAATTTTCTAATTGATTAGAAATATTTGTAACCTTACGAAATGGTAGTCGAACACGTAACTCATCACAACACCATAAATTTATGAGTTTTTTCATAACTCCAAGACAGATTAAATGTAAATAATCTAATGGGATCTGTGTTACGAGCCCTAGATGTGGAATTTTTTCTAATGCACTGGTTCTTAAATGGTAATCATCATCAGATTTCATTAAAAATTCATTATCAGTTCGCTGTCTACCAGGGGTATCAGAAAAACAGATTTTCCTGTTAATACTTTTACCTTCATCCCAACATTTGGTACAGCTTGAGTACCCTGAATGTCCTTTTACACCTAAAATATAGGACTTTGCCGGTGCGTCTGCACATATTAGTTTTATGCAGAATTGATATTTCCTATCCTTATGATCTAAACCATTTTCAATAATATCTCTTGCCTCTTCAACAAAATAATATAGAAACTCTATTGCATTTTCTGGTTTTTTATGCCAACCGTGATAGATTCCAATGATAAAAACTTTATTCGAACCAAATATTCTTCCTAAAATTGGCCATAGTTGACTGCAAGACGATTTACTTATGGGAAGACCATCAATTCCAATTACAATTTCAATTTTTCCCGTTTCAACTTGCTCAATTTCATTTAAAATATTGATAACTCCCTTTTTAAGACCATAATGCCAATATTTTCCAAAACTTATGTCATAAATCTCTAATTGTCTAGGAGTTTGTAATAATGTTCTTGGATCACTAGGTAAGTCATTATGACATGAATGAGTTTTTAATATGCTTAATAATCCACGTAGTTGTTTTTGATTAATAGATTCTTTAACTGCCCATGAAGCTATTAATTCTTTGAAAGTTACTTCTTTTGTATGAACATTAGATGGAGGAAAAATTGATGTGTGATGTTGAACTACGTCTTGATCATCAGAATAATATAATGGAAATGTACTTCTATCTTGAAAACTATTGTCTGTATTTATATTATTTGACATGTCAGTAACTTCTTTCGTAATCGCATTTTCAGAAGTATTTGGTAAAATATTATCTGGAAATAATGCATTTATAATATTCTTTTTTTGACTTTGAATTCTACGTCGAAGCTGCCTGGAAGAAATTTCATTTTCTGTACGCACAAGCCTAAAGTAATAAGAGTAAAACCTATTAAAATTTTAATTTGTTAGATGAAATCTTATGTTTTTATTTCTATTTTAAAATACTATTGCATACAAAGACTGGATAAAAAAGGTTATTGTTATAAGTAATCATTTTATATCAATACAAAATTATTATATCTACCAAGTAAATATGTTTGATGTTCAGAGGGGTTAGTCAAAGCTGGTCAATATACTTAATTATTGTATAGTGGTTAAAAATATAAAAAATATTACTACCTAAATAAAGAATACTGTATTTAGAATTTTTTTTTAGGTGGGGGGGGCTCAGTCATATATTACACATTTTACACTTTAAAAAAAACATAATAACTTTAAAATAAGTCATTAAAAAAAACTAAATATGTTTCCTGAAATTTTGTGATGAGGGGGGGGGGCTGGAAACAACAACGCTAGGATAAATCAAAGATATAGTTATTTGTATGATTTTTCTTCAGCTTCTTATAGTCAATATTATACTAAGCATTACCTAATAAGTACATACAATTTGTTGCTTATTATTAGCGTTGTAAAAATACTTTTGAAAAGCATTTGAGTAGAGTATTTCAAATAATATTAAAAAATTACTCTACTATTTTTTTTGCACCTCATCAGTTATCTATAAAAGAAGATAGGTATTACTAAAAAATGTTTAAGTATTTGAGTATTTTAAGTGAGTAGGTACCTTGGTACTATTTTGTAAATCAGTAAATTATATCAACTCATAATATGGTTTATTCAATTTGTATACTTAGGAAAGGTTAGGTTAATGACAGGGTTATGTTAAATATAATTATTTTAAATACTGATCTATCTAGACTGAGAGCTAATTTAGGGGAAAAGGAAAAGGCCAAGTAGGAAAAGTAAAAAGGAAAAGTAGAATATCTGGAGGGTCTGGACGATAATTAATTTGGGTTCTATACTCTTTTTCAAATGAGAACGCACCGGGTCGCGCATCATTATCAGAGGCGGAACCACAAGCCCCTCCCACAAAATTAGTAATTAATTTCTGATTAGTCGCCAATATTCAATAAATTTACTGAGCGCGCGTAAACAAAACAGTATACAAGGTGGCACCACCTACGACAGCTGAAACTGTCGGGAGTGGGGAGGCCATGCGCGCGTTTCGACCGGTTTTCGTCCGCCGCCCGGTGCGTTCTCATTTGAAAAAGAGTATAGTTTGTGTAGCAGTAGATTGGGCATTTTTATCTCCATTAATTTGACACAAAAGACTGAAGTACCTACCTACATTTATTTGTTTGTATATTTACTTAATTATTTTATTATTATAGGTTGATACCTGAAAAAAGTGTAATGTTTATTTTTATGTTTATTATTAATAGCTAATGGAACTAAAAACACTTGTTATTTTAAAATATAAGCAGTAGGTAGAATATAATAATATGGGACAAAAATACGGATGTATCTACATAATATACCTACCTTATAGTTTTAAAAACATAATTTTATTTGAAAAATAATTAAGGTTATCTATTTTACCTTAATAAATTGTTATTATGCTTTATTTTCATTTTCCCCATCAATTTATTGTGGATTAGATTGTGTTGTTTACATAATATGCCTGGCCATTTCCCCTATTATGTTTTGTAGATGAACATATGTTATAAATGAAATTTTTATTATTTTAAGATCAATTTAAATCATTGTATCAATTGCAATATAAAATAATGTACATACATGACATAAGTAAGGAACATACCTAGATATCTAATGTCATAATAATTAGTCAATCATCATTTTTTTGTTCAAAATAAAAAAATATGAACTTAGATTTATTTATTTTTATACATTAGTCTAGTGTCTAATTTTCATAATTAAAGGAGTAGATACCTGGTTATTTAATATTAAAAAAACTTAATTAGTGTTCCTATTTACAACATTTTTCAACAACTTTATCAATGAACCATAAATTAAAAAGCTGCTATTAATTATACATATTAACTGCTAACAACTTTATAACTATACTTAAAGCCCCGCTTAAAGCT
>NW_021770670.1:1677-2897 GCF_005508785.2 Acyrthosiphon pisum | reverse complement strand
GCCAAACAAGGTCCTATATGAGTCGTTTTGGTTCCTAATTGTTACCTATTTAGTACCAAACTATCTTCCAATAGCTGTTGAAAAATTTCTAGTAGTTTCCAAAAAAGAGAACAGCTAGTATTCTTCCTAACAATGAAAAAAGATACTTATTAATATCTTTTAATGCCTATTATTTAGGTTAACATGTTCTTCCAGTGCTTTCAAAAATACACTGGATAATGTATTACTCAAGTATAAGTTTAAATAAACAATAAAAATAAAAATATATACATAGTTAAAACTGTGAATATTTTATTATAATAAAAAATTATCATATTTCTACATTAATAAAAATATCATGTATATATAAATGTTACTGATGCACAAATATTCACCTAATTAATGTATTTAATATATAATGTGGACAAATGCTGTGAAAATATGAGAACAATAGATACATAATATGTACCAGCTGTTATTATAAATAAAACAATTAAGTCCTTATTAATTAATATAACAAAAACATTTTTAGATACAACAAAATGGATAGAATACAATATACATACAATAAATACCTACATAAGTTTAATGTTAAAAATTATTCAATTAAAAATTAATTTATTACATTATTATATTATATTAATAAAACATCCTGGTGCCAAATGTTTAAACTATCAATAACAGAGAATACATATAATACATAATCAAATTCTCATCTACCTACTGCAATAGGCAATAAAAATTACTTAATAATAAATACTATAATTAATATTATTTAGTAATATATAATTAAAATAATAATAATTTTCAGCTATGAAAATACAATTGATTTACCAGTTGTTAATATGAAAAACAATAACATTTTTTTTGTAGAAATATTATGTTAAATAATAAGTTTAAAAAGTAAAGTGATTCAATAAGCATAAAAACAAAACATGTTATATAAATAAAATAAAAATATGAGTACAATAGATATATAATAAGAGAACAATAGATACATAATATGTACCAGCTGTTAATATAAATAAGACAATTAAGTCCCTATAAAATATTTTATGTATAGAAATATGTTAATTAATAAATTTAAGAAAAACAAATTATTTAATTAAAACATGTAATATAAATAAAGTAAAAATATTTTCAAAATTAAGAGTCTTCAAAATTATCATTTGGACTGTCGTTGACAATATGTCTTTCATACCGTTCTTTCGCATGTTTTAACCACCCTGATACTGCTTTGT
>NW_021770670.1:0-1577 GCF_005508785.2 Acyrthosiphon pisum | reverse complement strand
GTGCAGAAGAGACGCTGGAATTTTTAACGTTTTTAAGAATAGCATCTATAACAATATAGGTAATATATAAATCATAAAATATTAAACATACTTAGGACATACATTTTAATAAAATAATAGACTCACTTATAATTATTTTAAAAAGAAATGAAGTCTTGAGAGGTTCCTTTTCTTTTTTGTTCATTGGACCTTTGCCTGTTAAGGATACTTGTCTTCCAAGATTATTTGTAAATATTAAGTCCATAATTGATTTAGTTACTTTCCCAATGTTTGAACCATGGTAGCATTTTAACTTTTTTATCTAAAAATATAAAATATAATAATTAAAATGTATATATATTATATAATATGGACTATACATACCAGTTTTTTACGGAACACATCATCATTTTGTAGAGTAATATTAATTTCTCTTAAAGAGTCTAAGTCGTCAATAGGAAATCCTTCAAGTAAAACATCATCGCCATAGTCATCATTATCATCAATACTTTTATCTTGAAACTTAACAATTTTTAAAACATCTTTTAGTAATTCCTCTTGCCTGGACATATCTAAAACGAGTTTGTTTATTTTGGTATTCATTTCTGTCAGTTTTGTAACGACATATAGCTGTGACGTTTTATCATACCCAACTAAAAATAAATTCAAACAAATAACATCCAAGTACAAATTAAATGTATTAAGGTCTCCACACACTGCAGCGGTGGTGGTAAAATTCTTTTGTCTTGGCTGTGCCACCGCGATGACGGTAAATTGTGTCCGGACTCATTTTTACCGCCACCGCTGCAGTGTGTGGGCACCTTTACAAGAACAAATATACATAAAATTACCATCTAATGATACATCCAAATGTAAATTTTATTTTACATACAATAATTTACCTTTTTTTGGCTGCATGGCCGGAGATTGGGATGGATGAGATGGAAAGAGATTTCGTGCTACAGAATTAATTTTTGAATTAGGTGGAGTCACAGGAGAAATCAACAGTGATGGAGATAAAATCACATTATTGTTTTCTGTTAAGCTACTTGCAGACAGGTCATTATAGTTATTGATGACTGTAATCGAACCAACATTTTCTGAACCATTTTCATTTTTATTAGATTGAGATTTCTTTGATTGTGCTGAAAAATATATTGAAACTAATTATTAAATATGACCTTTAATATAAACATACTGTTAGTACAGATTTATAGTATAGGTACCTAACTCATATTTATTTTAAAACTTACTACTCAAATAAGGTGAAGACTGGTTTATAAGATTTGAATGCATTCCGCGTTTAGGACTTTTATAAGTTGACAAAGTTGAACTATTATTTTTGAAATGCTCCGGAGTTTGATTATCTAAAATAAAAAAAATATTATTTAAACCAATATAGGTACTGGTATATCAATGTATTATACCAGGTGATTTCATAAATGGATGCTTCGGTAATGTTTGAGAAATAATTATTTTGGATTTGTTAGCAGTATGTCTATTATCATTTGGAGAAAATTCTACTAAACGTTTTACTTTTTTTGCTGCCAATATACGTCTTTTATACTTTGAAAAGTATTCATCTTTTTCTGAATTTA
>NW_021770669.1:1462-1655 GCF_005508785.2 Acyrthosiphon pisum | reverse complement strand
TGGAAGAAGCCATTAAAATGTTTAGTTATTAAGTAGTGCATAATATCTATGTAAGTTCACCAATTTTTATTTACTATAAAAAGTTATATATTTTGAATTTAGTTTTTTTATCATTAAAATATGTATACTGAGTGAATAATTTTATTTCAATAATAAACCATATTTTATTAAGTTTCCTTAAAATGTACTATAA
>NW_021770669.1:622-1362 GCF_005508785.2 Acyrthosiphon pisum | reverse complement strand
GTGAAAATTAAAATTCAAGCAAATACAAAGTTAACAATGGTATTAAAAAATTAAATAATATATTGCAAACGTACATTACATTCCTATTTGAAATTATATATATAGGTATATTAGGTATCATTTTTAATTGACGAAGTTAAATAAAGATTATATACCTATTATAGCTTTAAAAAGGTACAACTTTAACTCACATTATTGTATCACAGAATATATAAATGATTATATTCTTAAACTCACAAAAAAATAAATCATTGTAATTATAGATATTATAAAATGTACCTACTTAAGTAAATAGTAAATTGAATGAAAAATAATCTAATGACTATAACCTTTTAAAGCCTAAATAATTATTGCAGCAATGAAAAGTTATATTTAAATACTGATTAATATTAACTATTGAAAATAATTTAATTTAGTGATTACCTACTGTTAGGTAGGTAGTTAACAGTTTACATTGTTTTAGGGGAAAATTATCTTGATACATTTATTTAAGTTTGTTTACCTTAATGATCTGAATGATTTAAGTATAAATTACAAAATTATTTGTACAATAATAGACTACCTACCAATTATTTAGTAACACTGCTCTACATTACAGTAATTTTCATATTATATTAACTTTTTATTTTCAATATTTTTAAACTAATAAACTGTGAGGTCAACCAAAAAATTCTAATCAATTTCTTTTGCTTAATTTTGTTCAAGTTTTTTTTTAAGAGAACTACATTAACTATACTTAC
>NW_021770669.1:0-445 GCF_005508785.2 Acyrthosiphon pisum | reverse complement strand
CTAATTATAATAGATGACAACAACTTATTAATATAAAGCAAGACATGAGTTGTTATCAAAAAAAAAAGGGCGCCCCAAAACAATCATACAATAAGTTTAATTACAATGTGTTACGATAATTGTTGACCTGGTCCACGACTGTTGGAGATCGATCCTTTCCCGACAATGATCGACGAGCGGCGGCAGGCGGAATCCTCACGGCGGCACGCCGTATCAACAGCAACAATCAACCAGCGGCGGCACGCAGCAACAACGGCAATAAGCCCAGCGGCGGCACGCAATATATACACGGCGGCAACGGCAGTAAGCCAACGACGACTTAACAATACACAAAAAAACGCGTCGGCAGTACACGCGGTCTGGTCGCCAAAACACAGCGCAAGGCGGCGAGCAAACGCAACGATGCGCCGGGCTCGACCGCCTGGACAAGACAAAACACGGCTGG
>NW_021770668.1:11720-12879 GCF_005508785.2 Acyrthosiphon pisum | reverse complement strand
AGTACAACATAAGTGTATCGTATACTTTATACTTTAGATACTTCAAATGTGCTATTTCATCTACTTATAATAGTTGTCAAAATTATATTTATAATATATAATATACCACATAACTTTTAGGAAAACAATAGGAATTATGAATACTGTAAGTATGGCTTTAGAGCAACAAGTAACAACAAAATAATATAATTTTAGAACAAATTTTTATTTAAAAAAATGTACCCAATACATTTTTAGAGCTGTATTCTTCGGTTGGATTTAGCAAATGTGTTTAATATTATTTCAGTATCTTCTATAATATATTTTTCGATATTCAATATTGCTAAATTAGTAAATCGGCCCTGAGTCATGTTAGCTCGGACATATGTGTTGATCCTTCTCATAGTTGAAAAGGACCTTTCACAAGTGGACGAGCTCAGTGGTAAAGTTATTGCCACTTGCATAGTTTTAAATAAATTAGGAAATACTTCTTCATTTAGATGTTTTTTGATATTTTCAAAATTAACTTCTTTCATCATAATTTTCATTACATTCATTTCACATTTTAAGTTTGAAGAATTGATATCAAAAGTATCCTGTACACAAATATACTAACAAAAACAAAATAATATAAAAAAAGTATTTGTCAAATGGAATTCATAATTTATAAATATTGCTCAAATACAAGTTACAACATACTTTATAATAATCAATAAGAAAAAATGATTGTTGAAAATGTAATTTAAATAATTCATCAACAGCTGTTGCAATTTTTAAACTCTCCTCTGAAAATCTAGTACTCAAACTAACTATAATTGCATCTAATATTGGATAGTTAGCATGCTCTTCCCAATATTTTTTTTTAACGAATCGTCTTCGTATAACGAGTTCTCAGCCGCAGTTGTGACAGTAACATGGTAGTCCTGAAGGGTTTTTGTTTCTGTTTTACGTCTTTTAGAACCTGTTGGAAAAGAAAATTTGTACATGTAATTTTTGTTAAAAATGAGTTACTTTTGAAGTTATCTACCTATTGGAATATAAATATAAATATCATTATTCTCAGCAAAATTAATAATATTTAATTTTAATATTAGTTACATTTTTTGATTTTAATTTTTAGATGAAATAATGTTGGAAAGAACAAAATTGGCCAAATTACAGTCGAAAACCGATATAGATC
>NW_021770668.1:10925-11620 GCF_005508785.2 Acyrthosiphon pisum | reverse complement strand
CACATGATAATTCAAAAGAACAGAGTAGCTGTAGTAGTTCAATTCTAGGCGCTGAAGAATTAAGATGTCATTTTAGTGGATCCATGAATACTTCTGATGCTTCAAATAAATCATGTAGCTCAATCACAACTACTGATTCTTCAAATAAAACACCTGGATACTTATCGGCAAATTCACCAAGGAAACAAAAACTTGTCACGGAGATTAAATCTGGAAAACAAGAAATAAAAAATTTAAAGAAGAATATAGTAAGTCTAAGTCAACAATTAGCTAACTATGACACAGTTGAACATTTTTTAAAATTAAGTGAAAAATATTTGTCACTTGGATTATTTACTATTGTCAAATCTCAAATGAATTTAAAAAAAAAAACAAAAAGAAGGTTATAGATATAATAATGAAATTAAACAATTAGCATTAAATATTTATTTTTTAGGACCTAGAGTCTATAAACTTTTATTAAATACTCTTTCACTACCATCAATTTTTACTTTAAAACGGTTAGCTCATAAATTTGAAATTATACCAGGCTTGAATGATTTTTTTTTTTAATATTATTAAGTATAAAATTAAATATTTTACTGACGAAGCTAAAGAATGTGTCCTCTGTGCAAATGAAATGGCCTTAAAATAAAATCTCTATTATATGTTAAACAAAGATGAAATTATAGGGTTTCATCAAACAAATAGCACAA
>NW_021770668.1:9538-10875 GCF_005508785.2 Acyrthosiphon pisum | reverse complement strand
TTTTTAATTTTTTTTTTTTGTGTCTGTCATCACCATTTAGGACAGTAAAAGTGCTTGGATTTTCTTCAACAGTATCTTTTCTAAAAGGAAAGTGAATCTAGTTGGTACTTTGTGGGGGTCAAAAGTAAAAATTTCCCAGTAGTTTTCAAAAGCGACGTGAAAAACAAAAGAAAAATTAAGGAAAAACGGGAATTTTTACGCAAAATCTGTTTTCGAGAAAATCAATTGTGGTTTTTAGTGCAACTCTAAAACAAATGACCGTAGGTACATACTATTTTGACTGAGTGTTTATATTAGCATTTTCTATACATTATAAAATTTTTTAAATATTTTGATTTGTTTTGAACTATTCAGGGACATTTTCAGTTTCCAATATTATTAGTTTTTTAGATTCTGAGTGGAACGATGAATGTATTGATTTTACAATGATGTGTGTTTTTTTGTTTTTATTTTTATTTTTGTGTCTGTCATCACCTTTTAGGACAGTAAAAGTGCTTGGATTTTCTTCAACAGTACCTTTTCTGATAGGAAAGTGAATCTAGTTGTTACTTTGTGGGGGTCAAAAGTAAAAATTTCCCAATAGTTTTCAAAAGCGCCGTGAAAAACAAAAGAAAAATTAAGGAGAAACGAGAATTTTTACGCAAAATCTGTTTTCGAGAAAATTGATTTTGGTTTTTGGTGTAACATTAAAACGAATGACTGTAGATACATGACATTTTCACTGGTTGTTAGTATTTCCATTTTCTATACATGATAACATTTTCAAAATATTTTGATTTGTTTTGAGCTGTTTACGGACAATTCCAGTTTCCAATTTAATTAGTTTTTAGATTCTGAGTGGAACGATGAATGTATTGATTTTACAATGATGTGTGTTTTTTTATTTTTTTATTTTTTTATTTATTTTTTTATTTTTTTTGTGTCTGTGTACACGATAAGTAGTCGAAATAATGCTACGATTTTCAACTTCAGTATCTTGTTCGATCAGAAAGTGAATATCGTTGGTGCATTGGGAAGGTCAAAATTTAAATTTCCCAGTGGTTTTCAAAAGCGCCGGGAAAAACAAAAGAAAAATTAAGGAAAAACGGGAATTTTTACGCAAAATCGATTTTTCACAAAATTGAATTTGGTCTTTGGTGTAACTTTAAAAAAAATTACCGTAGATACATGAAATTTTGACTGAATGTTTATCTTAGCATCTTCTATACACCATAACATTTTCAAAATATTTTGATGTATTTTGAGCTCTTTACGGACATTTTTATTTTCCATTTTTTTTTAGTTTTTTTTCTAAAATATCATAAAATTTTATTTGTTGGATAAAAAAGCTTGAAATT
>NW_021770668.1:6396-8844 GCF_005508785.2 Acyrthosiphon pisum | reverse complement strand
AATACAAGATCCCTTATAAGATTTTCTACATTTATCAACAAAAAAAATGTCTATAAGAAAGTCAAATAAAATTTTTATGATCGTTTGAAATTCAAATTTTTACAACATTGGATATTCACTCGATTTCTCATGTAGCGATTTCCTTATTTTGTTGTAATTCAAAAACGAATAACTGTAGATACATGAAAATTTTACTGAATGTTTATATTAGCATTTCCTATACACCATACAATTTTGAAAATAATTTGACTCATTTTGAGCTGTTTACGGACATTTTCAGTTTTAAATTTTTTTAGTTTTTTTTTTCTATAAATATCAATAAAGTTTTATCTGTTGGGCCAAAAAGTGTATAAATTTAATACAAAGCTCCTGATATATTGTTACAATATCAGTTGAAAAATATTAAAAATACATAGGCACAATTTTTTTTTATAAGCATTTAAAGATCAAATTTTAATTTGAAAATTTAAAACAAGATTCCACGTAAGTAATTAATTCTGTTATCAAAAAATCTAAAAAATACATTTACACGGTTTATTTTTATAGTCATTTTAAGTACAAATTTGGACGAAATTACATATTAAAAACCTAGGATAACTATTTTAGTTATTTTGTTGTGTTTGTATAATATTATTCGTAGGTACTTGAAACTTCTAAAGTATACTATTATATATTATCTATGATAGTACCACGGTTTTTTGTTGATGTATAACGCGTTATAAGTACCTAATAGATATTATGATATGATTAATTTGGAATTTATTATAGGTACCTATTATAGGTCAATTTTTTTTAATACCATAGATAAGTATATATATGTCTAATACATAGACTGATATACCGTCTCCGCTCAGAATCGTTTTTCTTATACAGTGATATTATATCATTGAATTCAAATTTAATACTGTCCATTATACAGTGACCCACTTCTAACCTACTGTACAGCAGAGCGACATCCACTTACCCACCTTTTGTTTATATTATTTTGTTGTTATTATTATATAAAACTGTTTATTGGTTTTTGTTAACTTTCATACAAGTTTGTGAAAATACTCCACTTATAAAACAATTTAAATATTTGTTAGTTCATTGGAGTTAGGGGAGTACTTAGACTCCATTCTAGGAGGAATAGGGCGACTCGATTTTTCACTATGCCACGTCTTCTTGCCGATTGATAAATAGGATTTATGATTTTTCAAAATATTGAATACAAAATATAGATCTAGGAGGAGACGGTTGACCCATCACCCCTCTTAAATACCCCCCTAAATGGCCTTAGTTTTTATATAAAAAATATAATTTACACATAATGTGTTTTCAATTAAATGTGATAGGATTTTCAAATTTTTCTATAAATTTCAAAACACAGTATCTACAATTACAGCTTAATGAAAGCTAAAAATACCATTTTGTCGATTTAAATTGAATTCTATGTATTTCCTTGATAACGATATGAAGTTTCAAGTCATAAGTATGAAGTTAAGTTGGCGGCCTGACGTACTTTACAAAAATCATTTTCATATCAAATTATGAAAAATACAGATACTGTGTTTTGGAGTTGTACAGCTGCAGTGATCGGATATATTTATTCGATTAAGTATTGATCAGTTTGTATTGACCGATATATATCCGCCCCATAAGGCAGGTGTTTTATTCAATTTCTCATATTTTATCATATAACTATTGTTAATGTGCCGCCCAATATAATGAGATTTAATACTGGTCAGTATGTGGTCAGTAGGTACCTAATATAATATTATGTCTTATACCTAGACTAACATACCGTCTCCGCTCAGAATCGTTTTTCTTATACAATGATATTATATCATTGAATTAAAATTTAATACCATCCATTATACAGTGACCCACTTGTAACCTACTGTACAGCAGAGCGAAATCCACTTACCCACCTTTTTTTTTTTCTATGAATGTCAATAAAACTTTATTTGTTGAGTAAAAATACTTGAAAATTTAATACAAGGCTCCTACTATATTATTACAATGACATTTGAAAAATATTAAAAATCCTTAGTCATAGTTTTTTTTTATTAGCATTTAAAGTTTAAAAATTGACAAAATATGGAAAAATCACGAAAATTACCTAATTATTTTGAGTTTATAATTCGTAAAAATTTTTCTTTTTAGAACTAAGATTTTAAAATGTAATACAAGGTTCCTTATAGGATAATCTACCTTTATCAAAAAAAAAATTTCTATAAGAAACTCAAATTAAATTTTTATGAGCGTCTGAAATTCATATTTTTACAACATTTGGTATTTACTCGATTTCGTAATACGTAATACATATTCGACTTACGTAACGATTTTCTTATTTTGTTGTAATTAAAAAACGAATGACTGTAGAAACTTGAAAATTTCACTGAATGTTTATATTAGCATTTTCTATAATACAGATAAAATTTTGAAAATAATTTGACTCTTTTGAGC